>NC_058127.1:4639444-4694444 GCF_914725855.1 Thunnus albacares | reverse complement strand
ACACACAAAATGAACAGCCGACAATAATCTTATAAAAAAAAAAACATATTCATTTAAGTTTTTCAAGTCAAAATATGATACAATCTCATCTTTTCAGAGGTAAAAATGTGACATTTTAAGATTTGAACATTTAAAGGACCAGTGTGCAGGATTTAGTGGCATCTAGTGGTGAAGTTGCAGATTGCAACCAACTGAATACCCCTCTCCTCACCCTCCCCTTCCGAGTAGTGGTGTAATGTGACCCGTACAGATCGCCCCCCCCCCCACGGTTCAGCACACATGTGAACCACAGATTAACTGCAAAATTTAATGTCTCATTGGAGACAAAGTAAACAAACTGCTGTAGCTACAACATGGACAGACAGCGTGTCGCTAACAGGGATTTTGAAGAGCAACGACTAAACCAGCATCCAACAGGTGCATCTGGTGACATCTGCAGGTATGTTTATACGCTGTTTAATGTGGTGCAGCTGAGCACCTAATTCTAATTAGCTATCTAGCTGATTAGCTATCTAGCTGCTAACTGACGTTAGTGGTGCACTTTTCCCCGGTGAATGTTCGTTTGGCGGCTCGTTCAACAACCGTGAGTTTGGGGATTCGTTGCACCTTTTCCTCCAAGCGTGTAGGAAAACCTACAGTGGCTGCGAAACTTGCGAGAAAAGCAAAAGGCCCTCTCTAGAGCCAGTGTTTGGTTTGTCTGTTCTGAGCTACTGTAGAAACATGGCGGCCTCCGTGGAAGAGGACCTGCTCCCTCTGTAGATATAAAGGGCTCATTCTAAGGTAACGAAAACACAACAATTCTGTATTATACACAAACTAAAACATACTCATGAATATTTTATTCCATTTCTGCCAAGTCCGTTCCACTAGATGCCACCAAATTCTACACACTGCACCTTTAATCAATTAATCAAGACTGTAGTGCCGCCACATCATATAAACAGCAGATGATGTTGATTGGCACTTTTAAAGGGATGTTAAAGAAGCAGGTTAGACAGGCTGTGTGCAAAAAAAAGTGATGTTTGTTAACAAAAGTACTAATGAAACAGAAGCAAAAATTTACCCTTGGAAATTCAACAAAAATAACTTGGGCCAAAGCAAAGCAAACAAATAAAATCTGCAGCCTCACAGTAAGCTGCTACCTAATCTCTTCCCTACTCCGTCACAAGTGACCAGCGACTGGCCTTTTACCTTCTCAGCCTCATCTATCTGGGTCGTACCATCTATCAGGTTACGACAGGGTGAGCTGGACTGATACAAAGCTTCCAAAGACACAGAACAGTGACGTAGAATTTCTATTACTGCTGTCAATCACAATTTCCCCTGGTCACACACTCACAGCCACGAGTCCACCAAATTACAGAATGTCATTTACTACAGAACAGTTTTATCCTTCCTACCTCAACCTGACAACCTAATGACTCACTGCTTAGTGCAGCTAATGATGCACATCTGTTGTCACGATCACTGATGAAGCAGATGATCTGCCCGACCATCACAAAACTCTCAAAAAAGAAACATCACAACAGGACTGAAGCCCTTCAACAAAATGCAATATTGTGAAACACAAAGTACTCAACTGAAACCTGTATTCCATTATTTATGTAACACGACTGATAAATGAACAGAAATGAAATTAGTGATCTAAAACTCTAACAATGTTGGAACCAGGGCCCAGAGAAAAGGGACAGGAGCAACGTTCTCACAAAGACATTAATTGTTAATGAAAATAATTGTCAGTTTAAACTATATGGCCAAAACTACATGGACCTGGATCTGTTTTTCTTGGTTTAGGCCTTTTACTTCCAATGCAAAAATCTTAATGCTGCAACAAACAGTTTGAAGAAAACTCCCCCCCGTGCACAAAACCAGCTCCATAAAGAAATGTTTTACCAGTTTGGTGTTGAAGATCTTGACTGGCCTGCACAGAGCCTTGACCTCAACCGCATCCGACACCATGGGGATGAACTGTGAACTAGACCTTATTGCCTAACATCAGTGCTGGACCTCACAGATCCTCTTGTGGCTGAATGGGAGCAGATCCCTGCAGCTGGGGTCCAACATCTGGTAGAAAGTCTGAAACCAGAAGAGTGGAGGCTGTTATAACAACAGATTAATGAAAATAGTTTTAGAATGTGGTATTGAACAACTGCAACTAACAATTATTTTCATGATCCATTAATCTGACAGTTATTTTCTCGATTAATCAATTAGTTGTTTGGTCTATAGAATGTCAGAAAATGGTTAAAAATGTTGATCACTGGTGACGTCCTCAAGTGTCGTGACCAAAAGACCAAATAAACCAGAAAATATTCACATTTAAGAAGCTGGAATCAGAGGGTTAGGGTTAGGGTTAGCCCCTAACCCCCAACCCTAACCCTAACAACAACCCTACCCTAACCCTAACCCTAACCCTACCCTAACCTTAACCCTAACCCTAACCCCAACCCTACCCGAACCCTAACCCTAACCCTAACCCCAACCCTACCCTAACCCTAACCCTAACCCCAACCCTACCCCAACCCTATCCTAACCCTACCCTAACCCTAACCCCAACCCTACCCTAACCCTAACCCCAACCCTACCCCAACTCTATCCTAACCCTACCCCAACCCTACCCTAACCCTAACCCTAACCCTAACCCTACCCTAACCCCAACCCTACCCTAACCCTACCCCAACCCTACCCTAACCCTAACCCTACCTTAACCCTAACCCCTAATCCTAACCCTAACCCTACCCTAACCCTAACCCCAACCCTACCCTAACCCCACCCTAACCCTAACCCCAACCCTACCCTAACCCTAACCCTAACCCCAACCCTACCCTAACCTCAAAATAGTTGGCAATTAATTATCTGTTGATCAAATAATTGATTAAGTGCTGCAGCTCTGATCATGTATGTTTGTAAGGTTTGGGTGTCCACTTACTTTTGGCCATGTATTGTGCAAACCTCATGGTGAGTTGAGTGCAGTTATCAGGCTGTAGCGTCAACTCTCATGTAATCTATTTACAGTTAACATGAGTCAAATCACACTCACGTAGCTCAATTCTTCTTCTCTCTCCAGAGGCCACCCAGAAGGCCCAGATGCATCCTGGGAGCCGAGCAGAGGCGGAGCCCCAGAGGCGTGAGGCCTTGCCAGAGGGTCGCGGGGGTCAGCAGGATGAGCCCGGCCTTGCTCTGTCACCGGACGGCCCTGGGGCGAGTCCTGAGCCGCCCTCCCTCACACACACACCTGATGGCAACGCCGCCACGGACACGATGGCTTCAGACCTGCTGAGGAAACTGGCAGGTAAATATGTGTTTGTGTGTGTGTTTACTTTGTACATCCATTTATATGCGGACCAATTTGAGTTTTAGATTTTTGGAGTGAGGAAATTTTGGCCAGTCCTCACTTTAAGACAGATTTTCAAAGGGCTGATTCAGGGTTGAGACTTGGTTTTAGGCTTAAGGTCAGAATTGGGTTTAGCGTTAGGTTGAGGCATTTAGCTGTGATGGTTACGGTTAGCAGCCAAGGAATGCATTATACCAACAGATGTGCTTGTGTTCATGTGAAGTTGCAACAAATTTCAACCAAGATGCTTTTTATTTGCTGGATTATAAGAAAACAGACATTATTCTCTAGTTATTTTATCCATAAACAGTTTCCCAGGAAATTTACCATTTCAAAATATTGGAATATAAAATTACATACACCGCAATATTGATATTTTTTATATCACCCACCACCAAACAATGCTGCATTGGTTTTTTACGGCTGACTGCCACAACATTATATTTCTCTGCTCTGTTCAGAAGGTTAAAGATTATTATTGTGCCATAATTCAGAAACTGGGCCCCAAAATTTTATTATTGATTCAACTTGTAGTAATTTTTCCTAATAAAAGATTAATAGTTTAGTCTATAAATGTCAGAAAAAAAGGAAAAATCAGTTTTTAAGCTGGACTCAGATAATGTGTGGCATTTATTCCATATAAATTATTTAAATGATTAAACAATTATCTAAGTTGTTGTAGATCAAAATGTTCTTTCGGATTTAAGCAATATTTCCATTCTTTCATTAGCTGTATTAATGCAATTATGTGACATTTCCACATAAGAAATATTTATAGCGTAGCCCAACCAATACAGGATTTTTGAGGCTGATACTGAGGAATTATATATTGATATTTGAGAGTTTAAACGATCCAGTTATGATATATTAGCTGATATTTATTTTCTTTACACAACATATAATATAAACAACACACTAAAAATCACTGCTTTAATTTTTTACCCAGTTTGGGTCAATAATAGCACCAATACAATATTGGGTTTACTTTATCCTGTAGATATCTGTTATTTAGACCCAGTGTTACACAAAACAAGCTTTAGCTAAAAACTGTCACACATGTATTGTTTCTTGTACAAAACGATGTGCATATGACATTCAACAGATACACAAGTTATTAACAATCAATAGTAAACTGTGACATTTACGTTTAAAAAGAGTAAAGTAGATATATACACTTATACGAGATGTAATGAGCTAATATTGGCCAATTTATTGGTCTGAGAGCAGGTGAACTCACACTGACAGATTTCCCACCAATCACAGAGAGTCAGGAAGTGAACAGCCATGTCATGAGGGTCAAAGAGGAGGAAGAGCCAATGGAGGTCGACACACTGGTGGTCTCCGATCTTGTCCGTGATCGACCAGTCACTGAGGGGATGACCCCGTCTACCCCGAACATGGCGGGCCATCATCTCTTCACCATTAAAACAGAAGACCAGGGTCTCAGTGGCATCAAGATGGCGGAGCAGCTGCACCCTGGAGCCAAAATGGCGGAGCAGTGTCTCCTTGGCCTTAAAATAGAGGATGAATTGTATACTGGAGGCTGCCAGCCTGGCTCCAAGACAGCTGATGGCGTCGTATCTGGATCCACAAATTGTCAGTTTAGAGTGAAAATAGAGGATCGTGGCATCTCTGGAGCTAAGATGCCGGACCCGCTTTTATCTGGACCCAAAATAGAGGAGCAGCTTTTCTTTGGAGCCAAGATGGAAGACCAGTTCACCTCTGGAGCCAAGATGGCGGACCAGTGCCTCCGAGCAGTGCTGTGGCAGGACATGTCAGTGAACCTGGCATCCACACTGCTACATCAGCTCTCAGGTAAGGTTTTTTACCAAAACACAAAGAGAAGGTTTGTTTTTTGGTTTCAGGACAGGTGATACAAGAGAACCAAGTAATCTGAGTGGGATTTTCTGGTGGGATTGAGGAGATTTTCTGCCCTCTGGTCTCTGTCCAGGAGAAGGAAAAGTATCCCACTGTTAGGTTAAACTGCAATCCAGGGTCATAAATTTAAAAAAAATGTAAAATTGCCCTTGGAATTGGGATAACAGGGGCTTTTGAATGCCCTTGTAAAATAAACAGTTAAACAAAGACTTAATACGTTTTGCAAAGCGTGTTAGGATGCTCCATGTTCAAAGTGCAACTTGGAAATGTCTGGGACGACTAGGCTTCCATACCTGCACAACCCTTGCCCCCTCCTCCCGCTCGAGTATTGTGAGGTTGTGAAGCAGCCGGGACAGCTATTAATGGTAACGTTACTAACATGAAGTGTTTTTTAATTTATAAACCTGTCACACTTCCAGCTGAGTCACAATCGGTTTTGAAATTAAAGTACATTAGAAATCTGGACAGTCACTCTGTCTGTCATCTGTCCTGTGCCCAAAAAAGCTACCAAAGCTGTCATAGCACACGTTATTTTACATAACATGCCAGATAATCATGTTGTTGAGATGGTGAACTGTGATGTTACATAATGTTGTGTTTATTGTTTATACTTTTGAAAATAAAATATGCAATAAAAGGGTAAAATATTTACACAGTTATAATCTGTAACTGGGATTATAACTCAGTATTTTTACCCATTAAATGTTCTTGCTTTATAAGTTTGGCTGCTCCCTTTGCTTCTTTTAATAAGAGTCATTGAATATTGGTCTGTCATGCAACATAGATCTAAGGTATGGAAATCCTCCAAAATGCCCCTGAAACATATTTCATGAGGGCAAAAAAGCCCTTGTAAAAAAAAAAAGCTAATTTCTGACCCTGCTGCAATCTGGTAATCCCTGATAGAGCGCCAATTTACACTTATTTTCATTGTTGATTAATCGTTTAGTCTACAAAATATCAAAAAGTAATGAATAACTGTCCATCCATTTCCAAGAGCCTAAGATAACGTCTTCAAATATCTTGCCTGTTTCACCAATAGTCTAAAACCCAAAGATATTCAGTTTATTATAACACAGAAAAAGTAGAAAATAAAAAGGGGATTTTTGGTGTTTTTTTGCATGAAAAATCACTGATACTATTAATCGATTTTAACAGTTACATGCATGGTTTAGTCCGCATCTGCAGAACACAGTCAACTTTACTAACACACTGCAACACAAAGCAAATCCTCGTCCAAGAAGTTGTCCATACAAACTGTTTGGAAAAGGGCAGACACTTCCAAAAAATACTTGGCAGGTGATTGGATGACACATCTGTCTATCACCGTCTTACCTTACGAGGCAGCTGTCTGACAAGATCGATTCTCGGGTGACCTTGTGATGTCGTGATCTTGCGAATCCAGCTGCCTTGCAAGGTAAAATCCTTCCAGTAGACACGAACACAACAACTCATGAGTCAATCAGAACACACTGAGATAAAAACACTAATAACAGGCAACACATTATGATCTTTTTATGGTAGTCTGTGAAGTTAAATCACTTTTTTATGTTGTTGTTAATGGTTGATGGTATTAAAAAAATATGTATACTATGTAAATACTGTAAGATTTGCTCTCTATAGAACGTACTACAGCGTGTTCTACAAGAATACAAGATGTTTTTGGTTGAGTATAGATGTGTTTCAGTGTGGTTAGGATTTGGCAGATTTCTGTCCCTATGTTAGTTTTTGAAGATAAACTAAAAGAGTTTTGAAGTTAATACATTTTATATTTTTATCCAAAGCGACTTACAAGTGAGGCAAGACAACCAAGCGTTAGAAGACAGTGACTCAGACAGAGCTGTGGTACAGTTTCTGAAGTAGCTGACGAGGTACAAGTGCAACGAGAAAGACTATTAGACAGAAGGTTTTTTATTTATTTTATATATTCATAGTTATTAAAGTAAAAAACAAGTAGACAAGTGCATAAGAAATATCATAAACAACAAGAAAGAAGCTGAGTTTTCAGGTGTTTCTTGAAGGACCATTTGGAGCTGGGTAGCTGGTTCCACCATTTCAGGACCACAAACGAGAAGAGTCCAGATTATGATTTCATACCAGGCAGTGATGATATTACCAGACATCATCATGGCCTGATGAGTGACTCAGTGTAGGATGCATGTAATCATTTGTCCACAAAATTTTGTTGGTTGTTTGTGTTGAGTGAGAAAAGTATTCAATGAATTTGAAGGCTGTAGTCATTTAATGCTGTTTGTGTGAAAACAATGCAAATGCATCACAGTTTGGTCCATAATTGTTGCTGTTGTGTTGACTAATGGTGTAACGGTACGTGTTTTCGTCCCAAACCGTCCAGTACAGGATGTTCAGTTCGGTATATCAAACAATTCTTCTTCTACTTTTGTTGTTTACCGGCGGCTGGCAAACAGCTTTCGGCTGCTTCACTGCCAGCTACCGGATTTTATCAGTTCCACCCAAGGTGCTCCCATTCACAACATTGTCCATTCTGTAACCCAGACCCATTCGCCTGAGGTCAACCGAGATAAATATCAAACCCTGAATTTTGTGTACCATTACACCCCTAGTGTTGACTGTGTGAAGAGTTCTGAAGATGCGTACTCAGTATTGAACCATGCAGGTAACTAATCATAACAAACCGTGAAAGCATTGGCAATTATTTTTCTTTCGATCGATTAATGAATCGACTAAACCCTAAAATGACAACAACAACACAAAAAAGAAAGAACAGATTTATGTTGTCTTACGTTGGACATTCAAATTGATTGTTGTCAGTTGATGTGTTGGTGCTCTTGTCTGTCTGCAGAGAGGGTCAGTAAATCCAACAGTCAGCTGGTGGAGAGGACAACTCCACTCATCAGAAGCAGGTAACAGAACATTTCCTTGCAGTAATCCATTACATTATAGGGTTAATGTAGCGACCTCTGACTGCAGGGACTCTACGGTTTCATCTGCAGTGTGTCAGCAGCCAGCTGTATCTCCATCATGGAGGTCAAATACTCAGTGATGTGTAAATCTCAACCATCTTGCTGTGTCTTTCAGTAATGTTCTTAGTCAAAGTTAACAGTTTGCTGATTTGTTTTCCAATGGAACTGAAACTCTCTTGACTTCAGCTCTTTCAAAACTGAGAAGAAGCTCAGGCAGCGTGGTTTTGTGTTCTTTGTACGTGGTTAAGGAAAGCCTCGCTAGACATGCAATGTGATTGGAGCAACGTTCATGTCCAAAGATAACTCTGGCGATTTTCTATATTTTTCTTATTGTCAACAAATCTCATGTTTGGAACCAAACCAACAATGAACTGATCTACTAAAAAATATTGTGTGTGTGTATCCAAAGCCTGATATATCTTATTCCTCTGTGTGGTAGACCTCTGTTGTTGTCCAAAAACTATTAAAAACACATCAGCAAGCCACACCGCTGCACTGGGTGACATGTTCCTTCATTATGAAGAGTTCAGTGACGTTAGTTTGTTTAGAAACTACTCCCTGATTGGTCAAACTCAAACCTCCAGACTGCAGCAGCTTGTGTACATCTCTCAGTCAGACTACAAAAGAGCGCTGGTAGTCTCTAGGGGAACTGTAAACATGCTTTGTTTTGACTTTTAGTGTGTGCTCACCTGCATGTGTGTGTGCATGTATTTGTGTTTCCTATAGTCCTGTACTGAAGGTGAATGTCAACCCACCTCGTTCCTCCCCCCTATTGAGCGTCCAGGAACCTCCGTATGGTAATATACTGTACACACACACACACACAGACATACAGTGTGAGTAGCTACATGTACTTAGACACCAACATAGTGTTTAGATAATAATACAGAGGCACTGTGTGAGAAAGCTCACCAGCTCCTGTTTTGCATGAGGAGGCGTAGACCTTTGAATGTTGATAAATGTCTCATGGGAGTGTTTTTTTTTTTAATCAGACTGTATACTGAGTTAGTGTCATGCTTATCATTGATGCGTCGCCTCGCAAATCTCGGTGTAAAATGCAATAATGAAAGATGACACTGTCAGTCAGAGTCGAAGGATTAAAGGAGCCGACAAGTTCAACACTGAACCACTGATCCAACTGAACTTACAATGAGTATTGGTATTGCAGGGTATGATGTCATGCTATGAAGACTAGAGCTCAATTGTCATCTATACCCATGTAGGGTTCACAGGGTTATGCTGATTACATTTGGTTATCAGAAATAATTAATAATTAACCAAACTCGTATCAAATCCACCTCAGGGGCTCTGGACAACCAATTCACTGATTCAGTCTCATTGGCGATTTAATCCTAAATTTTGATATTCCAATAATAAGTAAAATTGCCAAAATAAAGGATGAAATCCGGTCAAATGATTAGTGCCTAAATCCAGCTATAACCTTGTTGCAGCTGGTTTGTGACACCAATGAAATAACAAACACAACAAAGGCAATTTGGACAATATTCAGGCGAGAACCACCGATACAACTTCCTGTTATAACAGGGTTTATTATGCTTAACAGGAGTAACTCTGCAGACAATACTATTTAATCTATACAATAAATGTTAAACTATATACAGGTGTGTTACTCGAGAACTGAACCAAGCTTAAGCTGAATCTAACTCTACACCGTGGCCAAGCGGTCCGGATAAGAACCCGTGGTCTCTTTGTTCCTTTGTTCTTGTCTGATCAGCTTGTTTCTATCAGAGGACGATTTGAAATTGTCCGCTGGTTTTATTGGTAATATGACGTCACAGGTCACAGTGGCCAATGGCTCAGGTGGAGGTGTTGGACGTAAAGGGCTTCTGGGAGTTTGAGTTCAATGGTTTCCTTTGTTTTTCCAAACAAAGAGCATGCCTGTTCAATCGCCATCTGAAATGGGGCAAAGGCCCTGCACCCATCTTAATGAAGATTAGGGCTGCAACTAACTGTTATTTCATCATTGATTATCTGCCAATTGTTTCTCAATCAATCATTTGGTCAATAAAATGTCAGATAATAGTGAAAAACAATTTCCCAGAATCCAAGGTGGCAAAACCCGAAGATATTCATTTTACTTTTATAGAGGATATGAAAACCACCAAATATCTAGATTTGAGACTAGAACCAATTATATTTGGCATTTTTTCCTTTAAAAAAAAGTCTCAAATGATCAATTAATTATTGAAATTGTTTAGGACTGAAACTAATCATTATATTCTGTATCACTTATGCTGTAGATTATTTTCTAGATTAATCATTTGGTCTATAAAATGTCTAAAAAAAAACTAAAAAAAATTGCCCTTTTCAATCTCCTAAAGCCCAAAGTGACGTCTTTTTTTTAATTATTCTTAATGAATTGTTTATTTTGTCTGACCAACAGCCTAAAAGCCCAGAATATTTAATTTACTATCACATACGACTAGAGCTGCAACGATTAATCGATATGTCAATCAACAGAAAATTAGACAACTATTTTAACAATCAAATAATAATTTTTTAAAGCAGAAATGCCGAATATTTGCTGGTTGTGGCTTCTCACATAGGAGGATTTGAAACTTTTATGTGTCATAAATGGCAGTAAACTGAATATATTTGGATTTTGGACCATTGATTCAACAAAACATGACATTCGAAGGCATCACCTCGGGCTGTAAGAAATTATAACGGAGATTTTTCACTGTTTTCTGACATTTTATTGACAATGAATTGAGAAAATAATCAAAAATGAAACGTTTATTGCAGCCTTACATACGACAGATAAAAGCAGAAAATCCTCACAGTTAAGAAGCTGCTAACAATGAATGTTTTCCATTTATAACATAAAAAACAACTTGAAAGATTAATCAATTACCAAAATAGTTGTTGATTAATTAAATAAAATAAGTTGTTTCAGCTCTGAAATAGTTGCAGATTAATGTTTTGCAGATCAATTCATCAATCAATAAGAGGCCAAATATTTTAGTTGGAGACAATCAATGAATTCATGAGCTGATATATTTATAATGAAAATTATTATGGTAGCGTAGCAGTTATATACAGTTAGAGCTGCAATGATTAATTGATTAAACGATTAGTTGATCGACAGAAAATTAATCGGCAACTAAACTGATAATCGAATAATCTTTTTCATTCATTTTAGTAAAAATGCCGTCACATCATAGCAAACTGACATCTGAAGACATAAGAAATTATATAAGAAAAAAGTTTCTGACCCCTCATAGACAAAGCAATTAATCGATTAATCAATAAAATAATCAGCGGTTTAATCAATAAAGCTCTCTGATGGGAGCGTCCCACAGTGACTGAAGCAAACCGCGCAGTCACACATGTGGTTTGTATCTTAACATTAACAACACTTTTATATGCACAGACGCCACTAAATCAACACTTTTAGGGAGGATTTTGTGCATTTAGTTTGCCTGCAGTGTTTTTATTGCTGCCTTATTATTATTACTATTACTTTTTAATGATTATGTTTCAGTATGATGTGGTTTTTTTTCTCCGTGTTATGGATTCATGCTGCCATCAGATTGCCCTTTTGGTTTATAATAAAAGTGGCACTGAGGCGAACTGACTCTACACAAACACATTATCTGCAGTCACAGAGAAGTTGAACAATAATAACTTCCTGAGGGACTCATCATTAGTGGACTTTGGAGTGCAAAGAAAAAAAAAGAAAAGAAAAGGGAGAGATTTACTTCATGAAAAGCTTTTCAGAATAATAAAGACTTTGTTTTTTTTTTTTCCTCCTTCAGGAACCCAAACCAGCCTCAGCAGAAATCAGACCACAGGTTGCTGTTACTTCTACAGGTACTTCATGTTTTATATATTTCTATTGTTTGTATATGCCAAATAACAAATAGATTATCTCATGAAAACATTATATTAGAGGTGTGCCCGTATACAAATACATTATTCGACAAAGCACAAATAATAGGTTTTTTACAAATATTTGTTTCATACAAATATTTTAAAAAAATATTTGTTAGGTAGAGGTCTGTCTGCAATGAGTAAAGTTTTAGCTCAGTAGTCAGCGCAGTTGTCTATGATCTGGGAGACTCCAGTTAGAGACCCAGTGTGGGGATCTCCTTCATAAGGTAGTTTATTTATGAACACTTATTGTAACACTTTAATTTTCTAAATTCAAAGTGTAATAAAAACAAAAACAGGATTTTTAAGCCTCTTTCCACTTTTATTCGAATACAAATACAAATAATTTTGCTGCCTCAACAAATACAGATACAAATATAGATACAAATATAGATACAAATATAGATACAAAGATACAAATATAGATACAAAGATAGATATAAAGATACAAATACAGATACAAATATAGATACAAAGATACAAATACAAATAATTTTGCTGCCTCAACAAATATAGATACAAATATAGATACAAAGATACAAATACAAATAATTTTGCTGCCTCAACAAATATAGATACAAATATAGATACAAAGATACAAATACAAATAATTTTGCTGCCTCAACAAATACAGATACAAATATAGATACAAAGATAGATATAAAGATACAAAGATAGATACAAATATCGATATAAAGATACAAATATAGATACAAAGATAGATATAAAGATACAAAGATAGATACAAATATCGATATAAAGATACAAATATAGATACAAAGATAGATACAAAGATACAAATACAGATACTGGGATCTCTGCACATCCCTACATTATATATACACACAGTAACTGTTATGGGGGGCAGAGCAGGTGATCCCAAGTGCAGACACAGGCGAGGAGACGGATATAGTAGGAACAGGTATTTATTTTAAAGCGAGGCCTGGGGGGGGGGGGGCGCTCGGACTGGTAGCTGGGAACCCGGGGGCTGAGGCAAGCTGGAGCAAAGGGGAGCAGGTCCAGAGTAGGAATCGGTGGGGCAGAAGCAAGAGTAGAGCGAAGGTCCAGGGCGAGGAGGAAGCAGGGCAGACGAGACGAGCAGGTCCGGAGACGGAGCAGACGGGACCACGGGGAACAGGAGACGAGGGACGGGAGCCAGAGCAGATGGGGACTGCAGGGGAAACCGGAGACAGGGTTAGACCAGCAAAACAGGCTATAAGGAGATAACAGGAGAGACGGAGGCTACGATCGGGCCGTGTGTGGAAATGGCAGGGCTGAGTAGAGGTAGAGGTCTTGATTATGGAGCAGGTAGGGAGACACAGGACCAGAACAGATCATTGTCAGTTTCCATTTAGTTTACGGTGTTTCTTCCTTCATTTGGGATTATGCCCATTTACCTAAATCTAATTCTAACTTTTAAGTTTGCCATTTAAAAATGAAGAGAAAAGTAACAGCAAACAGAAATTATTGACTTTGACAGTTATAATCCACCTCTATCATCTAAATAGTCTCTTATTTTAAATCTCATCTGGAGTGTCAGCACTTAACTCAGAAGCCAAACATCACAGCGGGAGGTGAGGGATGAAATATTCACCGAGTTACTCTGTAATTTAACATTTTAACCACGGGGGGAAATGACAGGATCTGGTCTCTAATAGACGTGGACATTCAGCCTCCACTTCACGCAGGCAAAGATGCTGCGTGACGTGAATTCGAGTTCAAAAATCCTCCTCGGAGTCATAACTCAGTCACATCTGAACACACAGACATGAAACACATATTGATATCACTCAGTGTGACTTATACTTCCCGAGGATGTTAATATCTCAGATGTCCATCACCAATAAATCCACTTAGAAATCAGAGAAAAAAGAGGCTTTAAAACCTGCCGGAGAATTGTGACAATTCTTCAGTATCAAAGTATCCAGTGATAGTTGTCTGTACATCCATGTCCATACTTTTAACGGCCAACGTATGGGTAAAATCCAGACTGACTAAACATTTATTTGACAGCTTTAGTTACTTTTCAGATGAAGATTTGACACAATGGATAATATAACAAGCTTTTAAAATACAACACATTGTTAAAGATGAAACCAGTGGTTTCCAACCTTTTTGTCTTTTGACGTCTTACAAAAAGCAGTGTGTAGTCGGGGTCACATTTCACATGTCTATGAGTTGTTAACAGCTCCACCAAATAGTGATTTCTCCCTCTAAACTTCTCACATGCTTTCATTTCAATAAATGTTCAAATGATCCAATATTTCAGCAAAAATCAAAGATTAGAGAAAAAGTCCAAAAACTGAAAACAGATTTGTGTATCAGAACTTTGTTTTTTCTTCTTTCCTCTCCCATTAATCATCTCACGACCCCTCAGATTTATCTGCTGACCCTTTGGAGGGGCCCGACCCCTAGGTTGGGAACCACTGGACTAAACTAGCTAACTGTATATAAAGTAGTGTAAACTAGCTCCACCTCCAGCAGCTACAACAGTAACATGCTGCTCTAACACTGATGCTTCACTATTAATAATCTAATGATGTCATATATAATAATATATCAGTCAGAGGGACCAAACCACTACTTTTACTGCAATACTTTAACTACATCAAGCTCATAATACTTATGTACTTTTACTGCAATACTTTAACTACATCAAGCTCATAATACTTATGTACTTTTACTGCAATACTTAAACTACATCAAGCTCATAATACTTATGTACTTTTACTTACAACAAGTATTTAGGTCTAACACTATTAAAAGTCATATTAGTACGAGACGTTTTCTGTTTACAGGAAGAAATATTTAGAAAAATCAAATAACTGTTGCCATGGATACTGTAACACTTGTTTATCGCCCCTCAGGTGTCATGTATGTGGGTTTGAGACGGAGGGGCGGGCCCTTTTCCAGAGTCACATGACAGAACACCGCCAATGGGAGCAAAGCTCCTTCTCGCTGCACTGCTGCGTGTGCGACCACTCGACCAATCAGGAGGCAGAGATGAGGGCTCACGCCGACACGCACTTACAGGGCGACACGGGAGCCAGCGGAGAGATGAGGTGGGTTCACTTTAAATGTGTGTGTGTGTGATGGGACTTTAACTAGAGCCTGACTGATATCTGAGAGTTCAAATATCCGATATTATTATATTAGTTTGTAACATTTTTGATAATGATTCCTTCAGTTTGAGTCTAAACAGATTGTAACTAAGTAACAGGGAAAAAAAATTTTGAGAAATAAAATTGAGAAAAATGAGAAATATAAGCAAAAAGTCGTAATTTTAAGAGAAACTTATCTACGTACAGTGAATATTTAGTGGAATACTGTAGTAGTGTCAAATCACATATTTCTGTTAGTATACTTTCATATAGTACACTGTGTACACTATATATTACTGGCATAGTGTGTGAATTTCTACAGAGTAGTGTCGTCTCAAATCAAACACAGCCATTGTGCACTTACCAGAAATGACGATCGCAAATTAGCATTAGCTAGCGTTAGCATTCACATTAACGTTCGCGCTACCAAATCATTACAGACTGCTAAATTAACCCAAAAAACATACTGATGGCTTATATCTGACAACAGTATAGTGATGCTTAGTGCTAAAAAACACATGTATAATGTGGTGATGTTCACCATAGTTACGTAGCCGGCCGCCATTTCCGGTTTGAAAAGTGGTCCCTCCCCGTAGCTACGTAGCCAAGATGGCGACGATTGAGGGCGAGAAGTGTCCGTTGTTCCACACTCAACTTTTTGACTGTTTTGAGTGCATTTTCCGTTACTCCTCAGTATGAACGCACTTATGCACTCAAAATGTGAAGTGTAAGTACAGAAGTATGCGATTTGAGACGCAGCACATGACTTTATTCTCATAACGTTATGACTTTTTTTCAAATATTCAGAGTTTATTCTCAAAATAACTTTTCTTCTTGAAATATTACACATTTTTGAATCTACAGTTAAAAAATAGGCTCTCTTGTGGACAATGGTGACACTGGTTCCAAATAACCTCAAACAAATCTTATATTTTATTATTATATCTTGATATTTCTGCAGTTTCTTGTTACTTATCTTGGGATTTATCGGCCATGCAGATTTATCGTTCAGGGTCCAGCAGGAAGTCGAGTTTAAAATATGTGGATGAGAAATATACTAAGATATAATTTACAATTGTACACCAGTTTGTCTCTAATCCAGAACCAGTCTAGGTAATAATATTGTTGACTCGACAGTCGGAGAACAATACAGAATGTCAACTTTAGTAGAGTTTGATTAATTGGTCAACAGAAAATCAATTAATCATGAATTGTTATTCAAGTAAAATGTCAAACATTTTCTGTATTCTGTGGATTTGATGCTTTTTTCATCCATATAAACTGAATATTTCTGGGTTTTTTTTTAATAAAACGAGCTATAAATACATCACCTTTGACTGTCTGAAACTATAACGGACATTTTTCACTATTTTCTGACATTTTACAGACAAAATGGTGAACTGATTAATTGAGAAAATAATCACCAGATTGATCAATAATGATGAAATAATGAAATATGTTGGTTGTATAGTGAACTCTATAGTTACTCTGCATTAAATCCTACATCATGATTCGTTTGGTGAGCAGCTTCAGCCTGAAGGTCTCATAAACACCTGTGTGTGTGTGTGTGTGTGCGTGTGTGTGTGTGTGTGTGTGTGTGTGTGTGTGTGTGTGTGTTCGTTTCATAATTGGCCTTTTCTTATAGTAGTAAAAGCGCAGGTGCTTCTAATCACATTAACGACGGCTCTGTTTTATCTAAGTGTCCCAGTAAGACCAGTAAGACATGACAGTGACCCAGTTCAGCCGTCGTTAATTTTATTACCGACACCTGTCACGTGTCAGAATGTCAAGATGTCTGCTGTGAAAAAGCCGTATTGTGAGAGAGAGACGAACCGTCTGCTGAGGCGAACAGCAACAGTCAGAAATCACGCGGCCGTGGGCAGGTGCTGCGGTGTGTGTGTGTGTGTTCGTGTGTGTGTGTGTGTGTGTGTGTGTGCGTGTGTGTGTGCGTGTGTGCGTGTGTGTGTGTGTGTGTGTGTGTGTGCGTGTGTGTGTGTGTTTTAGTCTCTGCTTTATATGTTTTAACTATGTTATGAGAAGGAATGTTAGCGTGTGTGTGTGTGTGTGTGTCATTAACCTCTCCCCCCCCCCTCCTGACTCCCAGATGCCCCGTCACCCCTCCCACCGCCGCCACCAGCAGCGCTCCGGCAGTTGCCATGGCAACCCAGCCGGAGACGAACACCTCTGAGCATCGCTGCCGCATCTGCCAAAGGTCGTTTCCAGGGCAACAGGAGCTGCTGGTTCACTTCCAGGGTCATCGCCAAGGCAACCAGTACCGGTGCGACCGGTGCGGCCACCTGACGCGGACAGCCAACAAGCTGGTGGAGCACGTGCGCGTGCACACGGGGGAGCGGCCGTTCACCTGCGACCTCTGCCCTTACAGCGCCAAGAGGCGGGACAGTCTGCGTCTGCACTGCAAGGTCAAACACGCCGCGCACATTAACGGGAACGCGGCGGCGGACGCGCCCGGCGACGTGCACACCCACCGGTCCTACGTGCACGGAGACAATCAGCGTTCAAACAAACACGTTCAGCGGCTGCACACTCCGCCGAACGCACACACTGCTGCACCCTCCTCCTCCTCCTCCTCCTCCTCCTCCCTTCCTCCTCTTCATCCTTTGCTCTCTGACCGAGCGGGATGGAGGGATTTGTCTCCTCTCCTCCCCATCACAACGCTCATCTCTCTGAAACCTCGCTGTCCTTCATCCTCCTCCTCCTCCTCCTCCTCCTCCTCCTCCTCCTCCTCGTCTTCCTCCAACAAACACTCCTTTCTCGGTTATCTTGGTCTGACAAGTTCTTTGTAAATGCCTTTTTTCTTTTTCTCCTCCTCTCCTCCTTTTCTCCTCGTTTTTCTCCTCTCCTCCCCTTTCTTGCCCTCTCTCCTCTTACGACTCCTCTTTTCTCCTCTACTCTCATCTCCTCTTTCTCCTTCTCTGCTCTCCTCTTCTTCATTTTCTTTGTCCTCCTTCTTTTTCTCCCCTCTCCTTGTTTTTGTTCTCTTCCTCTTTATCCTCTCGCCTCCTCCTCCTTTCCTCTTCCTCTCCTTGTCATTTTTTCTTCTTTCCTTCTCTCTCCTCCCCTCTCCTCACCTCTCTTTCTCTCTCCTCCTTGTTTCTCCTCTTCTTCTATTTCCTCACCCCCCTCTCCTCCTCCTTTCCTCTTTTGTACTCTCCTTGTTTCTTGTCGTTTATCCTCTCCTGTCCTACTCTCTCATCCCCCCTCCTAATTTTTCTCCTCCTCTCCTCCTATTGTCTTTTCTACTCTGCTCTCCACTCCTTCCCTTTCTTTCTCTCCTCCTCATTTCTCCTCTTCTCCTCCTTTCCTCTTTTCTCTTTTATTCTCCTCTCCTCGTTTCTTCTCTCATCTCCTCTCTCCTCTCTCCTTCCCTTTCTTTCTCTCTCCTCCTCTCCTTCTCTTCACCTCATTTACTCTCTTTTCTCTTTCTATCTCATCTCTTCCCTCCTCATTTTTCTCCTCTCCCACTTCCCTATTTTCTCTTCTACTCTCCTCTCCTCCTCCTCCTCCTCCTCCTCCTCCTCTTCTATCCATCCTCTGGACTCCTACAGTGATGGATGTAAAGCTCTGTAATGTATCCAAGGTACTGTCACTCAACACTATGTATGAGAATGTCAAACAGCTACTGTTATGCTCAATGCACTGAACTCACAGATAAGGAACGTTTTTGAATTTACTCAACTTTTTGCATCATGCTCGTGATTTTTGCTGCATTCCTGCCTGCTTTAGCCAGTCATATAATCACTGAACTCTTTAGCTATTTAACCGTGTGACATATTTATTGCCTGTCTCTCTCGTCCTTCAGAAACCATCAACTTAAAAATCTTCTCAATCTCGTCAGACAGATCAGTTTACGTGTTGATTCACTTCTTTTATTGTAGAGAAAATCACCCTCTCAATAAGTTATTTAGTTGCTTTTTGACCAAAACTTTCTAAAAAAGATATAAAAAAATCTGCCGGGGGATTGAGATAATTTCTTGTTTCTTCTTTTTTTTTAATAACTGATAATAATAATACATTATTAAATAATTACAAACACACAAATCAAAGACTACAGCCTTCAAAGTCAAAGAGAGAAAATTCTACATAGATACACAAGTAATAATACTTTTTGCTTTAAAAGGTTTAAATATTAAGATTCAGATCATTTTATTTTGGGTTTTTAAGATGTTTTATTCAAATAGTTTCTTTTTTTTTGGCACTTTTTGCCTTTATTGGACAGTTATTGGCGAAGAGGCTGACAGGAAACAAGGGTCCCTCGCTAGACTCGAACCAGTTACAGTTACTATCTGGCTACCAGGGTCCAAAAATAAAAATTAATCTGAAAATGCCACGTTTTATAAAAATTTTGGGGCGCAATTCAATGTTATAATAAGTCTTATTAACAGTCATATAATCTGAAAGCTTAATCCACCACTGTGGAGGCAGAACAGTGAATCTCCAGTGGTTATCAATGCTTTTACTAGCTGTCAATAGTGCAAGATCAATAAATATTTTATTATATATTAATAATCACCCGTTTCAAGAAATTTCTAGAATCAAGTTATGCGACAATTTACATTTTTTGGGTCATGATTCAAGAATATAATTCCTGAAACAAGGTAACTGCTTTGTATAAACTACAGTATCGTCTGCATATAGAATCTCACCTCATTGACGGCTTCTTAAAAATGATGATTTAAGCAGTGATAATAAAGTTTTATATAACCAGGAGATGCAAACGCCATCGAGCTTCATTGGCTTTCATGTCACTGCCATCCTGTTTTATACATTAAGAGAAATTGTGCCAAATTTTCCATCTTTCACCAACTTTTTACAACTTTTTACAAGCTTCGTATCAGCTCTGGGAACCGAGCAGTTCACCAGGTTTATCTCACATCTGAGGACATTTACAACTTCAAACTAAATTCATTTTAAAAGAGTCTTCAGCCTGCAACTAATGATTATTTTCATTATGAATTTATTTGATTACTTTCTCTTAATCATTTGGCCTATAAAATGTAAGAAAATAGTAAAATACGCCCATGACAATTTCCCAGAACTCCAGATGTCGTCTTCAGTTTGTTGTTTTGTCCGACCAAAAATCCAAAACCCAAAAATATTCAGCTCACTATCATAAAACAAGACAACCCGAAAATATTCACATTTGAGAAGCTGGAACCAGTGATTTTTTTGATTTTTTGCTTTTAAAAATTCTTAAACAATTAATCATTTAATCAGAATTTTTGCTGATTAATTTTCCATTCAATCTATTAACCGACTAATCGTTTCAGCTCTAATCAGTTTCAAGTTAAACTACTTTAAATTTATTTTAAATTATTTTAACAAGACTTCACTCCACAGCTGAGGGTTTTTAAGGTACAAGGTTTCTGGGGGACGGTGATGATATTTCTAATATTTGTGTTGTATATTGACAATGTATTTGTGTTTACATAACTACATGAGGCTCCTGAGAGTCTAAAATGTCTTAATTTAAAATTGCACTATATGTAGTTTTGCTGAGACAAAAAAAAAGAATAATTTTAGAATACTTAAACCTTTTTTTATCACTATTCACAAAACCAGAAAGTCCAACGAGATCAAGTGTTGATTTGTTTTATAAAATCATTGAAGGAAAAGTTGAAAACTGAACAGTTTCTCTGTAGCTTCAGTCCATAAAATACAACCAACAGATCCAGCAGACTGAACTTCTGAACAGTTAAATGTAGTGTCTAAAATTTATATTTTAATGAGTTTTATTTATTACATGACCAGGTAGTATAATATCTTTAAAACCTAAGCTCAAGCGTACCATCTTTTGCATGTAATGTGAATGCAGCATCAGACTCGGGAGACAACACGCAACCTTATTACGCGTGTTATCAAGGGTCAAACTTCAGGATAAACCACTGTCCTTTTCCCAGCGTCAACGTGCGTCAACGCTCCAGAAAAACAACAATCTGATCACAATTGAAGCAAAACTCCCAATGTGGTCAAAGTGAATTCTGCATTATCTCTGCTGCACGTGAAGTACACTCATAAACTAAACTGAATTAGTATTTATTACTTGTGTTGCTTCATTTTACGTGTGATTTATACAGTAGTTTACAGAGAGCTGAAGTCATGACATCACTTCCTATCTAGCTTCTGTACAATCTATTGTTTAGCGTTTCGTTTACTCTCCATATTCTCAGACCGCTCAGCTTCACTACAGCAGCTGCTAAAAGTTGAAATCTCTGTGATTGTAACAAAGTTAAACATTGATAACTTTGTGAGCACAGAAAAAAGTACTTACGTCATCATAACTTGGTTTCGTCCGTATCAATAAACCTCCTCAACGTTTTCCTCTAAAGTCACAAAAAAGTTAGTGTTTCTAGTTATAATCTGTGATGTGTAAAGACTTGTACGACGTTCGCTCCTCTCTGTCCTGCTGTTATTACAGACATATCTGAACTAGAAACGACCTCTACACTCACTCATGGATTCGTCTCCTCTGTCAAGCCTTGACGTTTAGAGAAAGGTTAATCTGCGGTCTTGCAGACGTACACGACACTAACCCCCGACCCCTGACCCTAATCCTAACCATCTCACTGCCTAAACCTAACCGAGTGGTTGTGTCATGTAGATGCTGCGAGTCTGCAGATAGACCTACTTGGACGTTTAGCCCACAAACGTCTAGGACTTACGGGCCCCTAAAAAACATAAATATTGAATAAACAACATGTTGATGAATGTTTTACAGAAGATTCCCGTCCTTATCTAAACATATGAAGCAAAACACACAACATACTGTTGAGAAATGTTCTGTTCGAGGCTGGATCTGTAGTTATTAGCAGAGTTACGAATGTTAAAAGGATTTTTAATGAGGTTTTTCTTACTTCTGGAACAGAAATCGGAAGTTCCAGTTTCACTTTGGCTCTCTATTAAAAATCTCCAAACCACCAACCTCGTTGCTAACAAGCTAACAGTCATTTCCAGTGAGCAGAAGAGCTAAAAAAAAAAATGGTGTTGCACATTTACAACAAATAAAGGTTTGATAAAGTCACATCTTTTTTTTGTTTTGTTTTTTCATATTGAGATCTGTGACTAATGAAGACTTATGAGAATGTACTCTAACTTTTGTAATATTACCTTCATTCATTCTTTGTTGATATTTGAACATACTGCAGTAGAGGTAATGTTGCATTAAACGACCAGTGTGTAGAATTTAGCGGCATCTAGCGGAACGGACTTGGCAGAAATGGAATATAATATTCATAAGTTTGTTTTAATTAGTGTATAAAAATATGAATTGTTGTGTTTTCATTACTTTAGAACGAGCCCTTTATATCTACAGAGGGAGCTGGTCCTCTTCCATGGAGGCTGCCATGTTTCTACAGTAGCCCAGAACAGACAAACCAAACTCTGGCTCTAGAGAGGGCCTTTTTCCGCAAGTTTGGCGGCCACCGTAGGTTCTCCTACACGCTTGGAGGGGGAAGGGTATTCAGTTGGTTGCAGTCTACAACTTCACCACTAGATGCCACTAAATCCTACACACTGGTCCTTTAATTGATGGTCCTGATTGTGAAATGCATCAACAATTAGGTCATGCCAGGATCGACAGAAAGGTCTGACGCCACAGAGACGCCCTTTAGTGATTTCAATACCTCCCGAACTTTAATGTGCCGACCTGAAACTCCCACAGACTACTGTACACAGAGCAGCTTTAAGAGAAACCTGCACACACGTGTTGTTTTAATATGAAATGTAACTCCAATCAATGGTGCTGAGAGCTGATTTCTGCCTGCACGTTTCACTTTAAGAGTTTATTTCCACACAAAACACACAGAAAGAAGCATGAAATACAAGAGACTCACGTTCATCTCTTTCTTTCTTCTTTTTCCTTCAATTTTCTCATTTTCTGTTTTTTTTTTTTCTCTGCTGGATCCTGTTACTGTTTGCTGCTGCAATGATCAATAAAGTTTAATTTCACCCTTCTGCCCACACCTCGTCTTTACTCAGATGTACTCACGTGCCTGAGTGCAGCGATATCATGTTACAGAGCAAGAGAGGGTGCTAACCTGTTAACTGGTGCAGAGATTTTACAGGACAATTTTGACTTGTTTTCATCTGAATAAACACGTCGCTCGCTTGTTCCTTCTGCTTCTACTGTTTAATACTAAAGAGTCATATGATGGTTCACTGAAACATTGTCAGCAGGACTTAAATTCTCCATCATTTAGAGTCCATAGAGGCCATTTATGAGATCAGTGTAGAGAGAACTTCCCGTTCATCGTCTCTTATTTGTGGATTTCAATGTTGTAAAAAACAAAACCCAGTGAGAGCTGCATCTAACCAGATGTTGTTCTTTGCAGATTGTCACACTCATGAGCCAATGGGATTGTTTACAGCTGTAGTTCTCAAA
This sequence comes from Thunnus albacares, assembly GCF_914725855.1. NCBI lineage: Eukaryota > Metazoa > Chordata > Actinopteri > Scombriformes > Scombridae > Thunnus > Thunnus albacares. The sequence goes on along the minus strand of NC_058127.1, from coordinate 4,670,900 downwards.
GTGGGGATCTTGAGGGGGTCCTCAGCAAAAAGGGGAATAATTTGTTTTCAATTTAATTCTTTCCATAAATAACACAATGACAGAATGTTTGACTATTTTGGTCTTGGGTTTCATACACTTTATGTAATAAAACTCTGGGACAAAATCTTGAGATTGGGGGTCTGTGGTCGTATTTCTGTCAGTTTCAGGGTCTTTGACGTGAAAATGTTTGAGAATCACTGCTTTACAGCGTGCGTACACATGATACAGACCAGCACAGAACATGTAAACACGGAGCATCGATCCGCTTTAGCTCATAGATCAAACATTTCAATTCCACATGATGGAATAACAACAGTAAGATTTATATTATTGTTGTTGAATGTTCAGTTAGTGAAAAGGAGTTAACATGTGGTGGAGAGAGACACACTGAACAAACTGAAAGCTATAATGGACAATAGCAGACATCCTCTCCACAGCCTCCTGGAGCGAGAGAGGAGTAGCTGCAGCAGTCGGCTCCTCTCAATGTGCTGCAGAACGGAGCGATTCAGGAGATCCTTCGTCCCCACAGCAATAAGACTGTTCAAGTCCTCCTGAATTGACCGGATAGTTTTTTGGTTTTATATTTTGATGAGCTCTTGACAATTTGAGTTTCCCTTCAGGGATCAATAAAGTAATATCTAACTATCTATCTATCTATAAACGATGGACAGAGAGCTAACCGTTTGCTACGGGTGGTAGCTGGCCAGCTAACGTTAGCCTTGTGCTTGGCAAGATTACATTTAGCCTGTCAATTCAAAGTAAAAAACACGTTATTATTAAAAGAAAATAACATACAGATAGATGTTTAGACTATAACTGTATATGAACAGACTGTATTTACTGTACATAACCACCTACTATACAGTATGCATAGAAAATAACATCATTTTTTACCATTTAAAGGACCAGTGCGCCGGATTTAGTGGCATCTAGTGGTGAGGTTGCAGATTGCAACCAACTGAATACCCTGAAATCTATTTCACATTTTGTATTTTAGACTAAAATAAAAATACATAATTTGTAGGTACAGTGGGTATTATAATGTAAAACACGTCACCACAACAGACTTCAGTCTGACTGGTTTAATATAAAATAATCTGCAGACCTGGTCTACATGATGGACTGATGTGTGTTCACTGTAGCTAACGTTAGTCCAGCTGCTGGAAACAGCTGCTCAGCTGCAACAGACGCACAAATACCGTCGCTCCAACTTTATCAGCCCATTTACTGCCACCGCTAATATACATTTATGCTCAGAGCAGGGGAGTCTCACTATTACGGTTCATCACTTTGTGTTGACTTTGTTTGGGACTGTTTGTAATTGGAGTCCTGCTGTCTGACACTCAGCTCTCAGCCTGCATCGACCGAGCAGCTGCTTCTGTTTAAGATGCTAGTTTAGCGTTAGCTAAACCAGACAGCAGCCAGACAACAACTCTTTTATCTGACAGTTAAACCACATGTCCCTTGTCTTCTGCATTATCAGTTAATATACATTTTAATCAGTTGAAATATTAATGGCAATTAGCTGATAATCGATTAATCATTGACATCCCTAATTAATATCTGTTTTCTCTGTACTAATAGGCCCAACTGGCAACGTAGCCAAGCCTATGTGACATTTCTCAACAACCTAAACGTGGGTGCAGATGTGTTTTAAGGCACCACAGTTGAATAGAGACAAAATAAATCCTATTCTTCTATCAGAATTAAACTTATTAACCTTAATCCTACCGACTGGGGTACCACAGACCCAAGAAATAAATACCGATGTATTGGGGTCCTGGTGGACCCCAGTCGAATGCACCCAATTGCATCTATGCAGTTGTAATAGATGGAACTATGTATTGAGTTCATGTTGGCCATTGATCCTAATTTAAAGTATCACACACTATCAGGAGAGCACTCTGTCAGTCATTTTAATAATAAGCCTAATAATAATAATAAGCTTTATTTATAGAGCACCTTTTATGACATAAAATGCAGCTCAAAGTGCTTTACGAAAGAAATGTAAAACATAGATACAGATATATACATATGCACAAGCACATAACTACACACACACACACGTACATATACATATATATATGTATGCGTATATTTATATGCATATATACATAAACATATATATACATATACACACACATACATATTAAACGGGATAAATATCAGTTAAGACATAGTAAAGGAGTAAAAAAATAGTAAATTTTGAAGACTTTGTGGAAAGATTGTACCTGTGAGAAAAGCTGCATTTTGTATTAAATAAATGTTTTCATTTTACACAACATGCAAATTAACTTCCTAAAATAATAATGCTGGTCTGTTTTTTTCCCCCCAGATGACGTTAATTACATAACTAATGATGTTTTGAGAAGTTAACATTTTGCTATGATGGTTGTTTCTTACAGTAGTTTATAGTCCTTGTATGTTCAATATGTTAATTAATTAATTAGTTAATTTAGACCCACATACAATATATTTCTGTATTATAACCTTTACTTTTTATCATGAAATTATGCAAATTAGGCAAACTCATGAAATAAGTCAGAACAATTACACCTATTTCAGGTGTTGTGTCTTCGCTTAATGTTATGTGTATAATAATAATTAATTAATAAGAAAAATAAAAACGTAGGACTAAAAAGTTATGTAGACGGTCGATTATTTGAAAGAGTAAAAACTGAGACGAGCTTTGCAAAAAATAGAAAAAGTATCAGTTTCATTTCATAGACTGAAAATTGCACTGAGATGACAATTGCTCAGCAGCTGTCAAGTAATGTAACCTGTGATACGTTTTACAAACTGCAGATGAGATTTTCTTGCTTTAAACAGGGAGAAAAAACTGAATTTAAGAGGCCTTTTCAGAGAGAAACCAGGGATGAAGGTCACACACCACACTCACCAAAAAGAGTGGGAGGATAAGTGTCAATCGCCATGGGTCCTGTCCTCTCCTCACCGGTTACCACGGTTACCTGGCATGTTGTAGGTCTCCATGGCGGCAAGCAGGAGGGCGCCTATTGGCTGCGAGCAAGCCCGGCTCGACGAATCACCGAGCAGCGTGAAGGCTGGAGGAGGTCGAAAGCACGCACACACACACACACACACACACACACACACACACACACATACACACACAGATGCACATAAAAGGTCATTATTAGATTTCAGTAAATGGCATTAGAGGAGAGAGAACGAGGGAGGAAAGGGAGGATGAGATGCAAAAAGGAAGTGAGGAGGAAGATCAAGAAAGAGTGTTACAGAGAGGTGAGGAAGAATTGAAGAGGAGGTGAAGAAGAGGTCAAAGGAGGAGGGAGAAGGATAAGAATTGAGGAGGAGGCGACAATCACCTTCTTCTCTCTCACATAGCGGATGTTTTGTCAATTTATTGCTCCAAGTGTTTGAGCCTTTATTTTTTCTTTCAAGTTGTCAAAAGGGCAAAGGTCAAGGCCCGGAGGAGACGTGTGTCTGAGACATTTTCAAACAGAAAGTACATCATGTCATTTAAAGGGACGGTTCGTACATGTTTATGGAGGCGGAGAATGTCATCAGCAGAGAAATCACCATAAATAGTAGATTATAGGAAACAATATTACTATTCTACACCCGATGTTACAACCCTTTTTTAAGATTAGTGTTTAACAAATATTGCATCTACTCTTGTATTTTGTATTTTAGAGGAATAGTTTGACATTTTGGGAACGGTCAATAAATAGTTCAGCACATAACCCCCTTACAAAAACACAACCTGTTATTTTTACATGTTGATTTTTGTACAAATTAAACAAAGAAGGTATAATGTGTTAATTACATAGACTATATATAAAGATGGATGTAGGTGTGAGAGGTGTGACGTCATCCGTTGGTTTGCACTGGAGCTGGTTTGGACGCTTGTTTCCGAGTCAGACTGGAAGTAAACACAAAAATTAGCCAACTGGAGCGGCCATTATGAGTACCGAGGGCCTCACAAGCAAGATCCAAGTGTTTGTTAACAAATGCCTGCGCTACATCCTCGAGCTGTGGTGGCCCATCAAAACCATAAATGAGGAGCTGTGGAGGATAACAAACCAGGAAAGCATAGCAGCGACCACCATCAAAAGGAGAAAGTGGAACTGGATAGGGCGTACCCTGAGGAAGGACTCAAACAACATCACTAGACAGGCCGAGAAACACCTGGAGACGTTCCACACTCCAAGACCTGAAGAACATCGCAGTGAGCTGGCAAGAAGCAAAGACCCAGAAGAGAGTGAGATGGTGGACGCCCTATGCCCCTCAACGGGGTAAAGAGGATTAAGTCAAGTCAAGGAGCGGCCATTATGGCCCATAAAGCAACAATGGACACATTTACGGGAAATACGTCAGGTTGAAATAAACCAGAATCCTCCTTAAAGGGATCACTGATGTTCTTACAGTTCATCCTCAGGGGACCATGAACGTCTGAACCAAGTCTAATGGAAATCCATGTGATAACTGTTGTGATATTTGACTCAAAACCATAAACATCAGCCTCATGGTGAAGCTAGAGGGTAGAAGATCACCAAAATCATGAAGATTCATCGTCTGGGAACTTTGGATGTTTGTACAAAATGTCGTCGCAATCCATCAAATAGTTGTTGAGATATTTCAGTCTGGATCAAAGTGGCGGATCAACCAACCAGCATGGAAACTGATGGATATAAAGAAATAATGTCAGACATAATGATGATGAAGGCGAGTTAGCTGAGAGTGTTTGGTGAATAAAGCTACACTTGCATCGATCCAGTCTGCACCTGCTGTTTGCAATTATTAAAAGTTAAAATTTGTTTTCTGCTGACAAACTCGAACAGTTGGAGGTCTGACGCCCCCAGCTGGCAGAGTCGAGTACGTTTACAGAATACTTGATGATGGCATGGTCGGTGTTTCAGCATGTTAGTTCTTATAAACACACTGATTGAGTAAACAGATGAATAAATAAACGTCATGACAGAAGTCCATCAGCTGAACAACAGAGGATGAGCTGAATCTAGATCAGAGGTCACATTACAGTCGCTCTGCGTTGGCCAACACCCAGTCTGTCTCTGCCTCTCAGCTCTCTGCAGGACTGGAAATCAATACTCCTGTGTGAAGAGAGACGGAGGAACCACACGAGGCCGGAAAAAAGACGAGGAGAGAGGAAGGGATGAGAGACGATGAAAGGTTGAGAGAAAGATTTTAGCAAGTGAAATCAACATTTTATAGTTTAACTTCCTGTATTAATGATTTAAAAGGTGGAAGTGTGTATTATTGGAGCTAAACTGACATTTACTGAAGGAACACAAGTCAAGCACAGAAGAGACATGAAATTAAACTTGATAAGTGTAGCTTGAACATCATTCAAACTGTTTTTTTTTTTTTTACATTACTTTTGTCATTTTTGTGTGTATTAGATTTTCATCTGCATATTTTTCGGAGGTGTCTGTTATAACTTTTTGTTTCCGAGGTTTCTGGTCAGATATTTTCTCATATTTTCCTAAAAGCTTCCCTGGAAAGAAGTATGTGATTTGGTACTTATTACAGGAAAAATAAGTTTTCATGTGTTATTGAAAACTTCATATATATTTCATATATGTATATATATATATATATATATATATATAATGTACGCTTTCCTGTAGACAAAGTTTAACACTTTTGCAATTTGAGCAAACCTGTTGTGCATTGATTAAAAGTATATTGATTGAACACAGTCTCTCTAAACCATTTTATTTTTTTATCTCTTTATTGACACAATGTATGCAGTAAATGAATAAATAAAAAACATTGGGCAATACAATTAACAAAAACAAAGTATGTGCATTTAAACGTACATCGAGAGTTGAAATGTTTGTCGTCTTTCAGAATACCAAATTATATATTTTTTCCAGAATACAACAATATTTTTTACAATCACACTATATAATGGTCTCATGTCACATAAAACAAGAGAACTTAATGATTTCAGTTTTGAAATTTAATTATATTAAATGTGAAGAATGCAACAGTATTTTTGAATGGTGGTTTTTGAACTTTTAAATAAATATGAGTCAAATTCTACAAAAATGTGTATCAGCTTCACACAAATGTTTTTATAAAGTTTTCCATTTTTGTATATTCTGGGTCACATTTGGAGAAATCATCAACTTTCAGGCTAAAACAGCGATGTTCAGGATGTTTTTACTGCTGAACAGTATGTAAGTAAAACATCTCAGTACTTCTTCCACCACTACTAATAAATCTGTTCCTCTGTAACATTTATTTTTAGTTATTTCCAATTTCCGGTTTGCCTGATTGTGTGCAGCTTGATGCAGCCCACAGTGGGCGGGGCTCTGCGGGGCTCTGCGGGGCTTTGCGGTGTATCCACACTGTTTTGTCCTCTCATGCACCACGTGTAGCTCCATCAGGGATTTCGCGGGATTTTCCCGCAGGATACATGTGACAGTCCTGCACCACTAATCAAACCCACACAGTGTAGTTGTGGCTACACCCAACATATGTTCCTGCTTAAATGCATCCTTCATATAATTATCATAATGTTTGCATTCAATTACTGTGGAGCAAGCTGCCTGCTGACCAAGACTGTGTGTGTGTGTGTGTGTGTGTGTGTGTGTGTATTTTAGAGCCAATCTCAGCTGACATTGGGCGAGAGGTGGGGTACACCCTGGACAGGATGCCAGTCAAATCACAGATAGTATAGACACAGACAACCATTTACACTCACATTCACACTTACAGACAATTTAGAGTCACCAGTTAACCTGACCTGCATGTTGCTGGTCTGTGGGAGGAACGTGGAGAACCCACTGAAAACACAGAAGGGCCCCTGTGTGTGTCTGTGTGGAGTACCAGTACAGCGATGTAAAACTACTCCATTACAAGAAAAAATCCTGCATGAAAAATCCTACTTAAGTAAAAGTATATAAGCAAAATGTAATTAAAGTAATGTACAATTTCCCAGTCTGTAAGCTAATGTAGTGGAGTAGAGGTATAAAGTAGCATAAAAATTGAAATATTAAAAGTACCTCAAAATTGTACTTATGTGAAATAGCTGAGTAAAAGTACTTTCCAAAAAAAAAATCACAATGTCACATATCGAGGCTTTATTTTGGTAGATATCCGGAAGTGTAATGTTACGTTATCTCCACCTTGACGACGTAAGGGACGCAGGGGGCGTGATGCTAGTTGTTAGCCTTGCTGCTAACTGCGAGCTAAAGTTGAGTGAACTACTTTCACTTTCTCACAAGCAGGAATATCCTCTACGGGATGAGCAGGGCTTCCTGAAAAACGAAACAAGAAGCTGTCACTGTTGTGTCTGCCACTCGTTAGATGGTAAATGTAGTTATTTAACGCTCTTCGGTGACGATTTGGGCAACTTGTAGCTGGTGGCGTCTTAAAAGTTTTAACCGTTAGTCGTCAAATTTGAGCAGCTAGCGTTAGCGGCTAGCCCCCTCCGCCCCCCGCTAGCATGGATCGCGGCGGAAGCTTGCAGAGTAACGAGGAGAGGGGAGCGGAGAGATTAATGGATGAATACCTGAAATCGATCGGTTTGCATCGGAAGAAGATTGCCAAAGACGGGTCGTGCTTGTTTCGGGCTGTCGCCGAGCAGGTAACGTCACAGCCGTAACATGAAGTACAACTGAAGATGAAGCTCAGTTTCTGTTAGCTTGTTGAGTACAGGTGAACTGTTAGCAGCAGTATTCACACTTTTACTTCAGTAAAAGTACCAGTAAAGCAATTTAAAGTATGATGAGAAATCCTACTTAAGTTATAAGTATTATGAGCTTGATGTAGTTAAAGTATTGCAGTAAAAGTACATAAGTATTATGAGCTTGATGTAGTTAAAGCATTGTAGTAAAAGTACATAAGTATTATGAGCTTGATGTAGTTAAAGTATTGCAGTAAAAGTACATAAGTATTATGAGCTTGATGTAGTTAAAGTATTGCAGTAAAAGTACATAAGTATTATGAGCTTGATGTAGTTAAAGTATTGCAGTAAAAGTACATAAGTATTATGAGCTTGATGTAGTTAAAGTATTGTAGTAAAAGTACATAAGTATTATGAGCTTGATGTAGTTCAAGTATTGCAGTAAAAGTACATAAGTATTATGAGCTTGATGTAGTTAAAGTATTGCAGTAAAAGTACATAAGTATTATGAGCTTGATGTAGTTAAAGTATTGTAGTAAAAGTACATAAGTATTATGAGCTTGATGTAGTTAAAGTATTGCAGTAAAAGTACATAAGTATTATGAGCTTGATGTAGTTAAAGTATTGCAGTAAAAGTAGTGGTTTGGTCCCTCTGACTGATATATTATTATATATGACATCATTAGATTATTAATAGTGAAGCATCAGTGTTAGAGCAGCATGTTACTGTTGTAGCTGCTGGAGGTGGAGCTAGTTTACACTACTTTATATACAGTTAGCTAGTTTAGTCCAGTGGTTCCCAACCTAGGGGTCGGGCCCCTCCAAAGGGTCAGCAGATAAATCTGCGGGGTCGTGAGATGATTAATGGGAGAGGAAAGAAGAAAAAACAAAGTTCTGATACACAAATCTGTTTTCAGTTTTTGGACTTTTTCTCTAATCTGTAACAATGTGTTGTATTTTAAAAGCTTGTTATATTATCCATTGTGTCAAATCTTCATCTGAAAAGTAACTAAAGCTGTCAAATAAATGTAGTGGAGTAGAAAGTATAAAGTAGCATCACATGGAAATACTTAAGTACAGTACTTGAGTAAATGTACTTAGTTACTTCCCATCTCTGTCTAGTTGAATAACAGTTAACATAACTAACATGATTTTCAACAGATTCAGATCCAAATCTAACAGTTAACTTTTCTGAACTTTGCACTTTTAAATACTTTTAAATGTGTTACTTTTCTTACTTGTTGTCCTGACATGATGCAGATAAAGTGTCGCAGTATGAGAACAAGTTCAAGGAGACGTCCTTAAGTGTCTTGTTTTGTCCACAACTCTAAAACCTTCAGTTTACTGTCATAAAGGACCAAAAAAACAGAAAATATTCACATTTAAGAAGCTGAATCAGAGAATTTGGACGTTTTTTTCTTTAAAAATAACTCAAAACAATAAATTATCAAAATAGTTGGCAACTAATGATCATCGTCATACTTAATGTCTGTGCATCAGCGTTTCCTGTAATTGTGACTTCATCACCGTGTCGACCTTTGACCCCGTCTAGGTGCTGCAGTGCCAAAGCCTTCATACTGAAGTTCGGGCCAAGTGTGTGGAGTTCCTGAAGCAGAACAGAGAGAGCTACGAGGCGGTACGTACAATAAATATCCTGATCAGAACCTTTCCAATCATCAGTAATTTACTTTTATTGATGAGGAGGGTTTCACTCCTTCACACACACGTTTACATGAAATAATAGTTGTTTTGGTTCACTTTGAAGTGGAATATGATAATTTTCTGTCAAAATAACATAAACACAAGCAGCTGAGAAGGAATTTAAACCCTCAGAGTTGCCATGACGACCTGAGACTGAAGACAGGAGCAGGAAGAAAACAAAGACGTATCTGCAATGTTCTGTTTTATTTAGAGCTGTTATTTATTTTTATTTTATTTAATCGATCAGTTGTCAACTATTAAATTAATTGCCAACTGTTTCTATAATCAATTAATGTTTGGAGTCATTTTTTAAAGAAAAAAACGTCAAAATTCTCTGATTCCAGTTTCTTTTATAACAGTAAACTGAATATATCTGGTTGTGTCAACAGTGATCAACATTTTTCACTATTTTCTGACATTTTATAGATCAAACAACTAATCAAAAGTTATATTTAAAGTTAGTTATATTTCTCCACTCACTCCAGAAACATCATCATCACTGACTGTCAATCATCTGATATGAACCTCAGACACTAAACACAGATCGAGATTCTACATTTAAATGTTAAGAGGGAATAAAACACACTGAAGGTGTTAATTTGAGGATTTTCTTGAGCAGAAATCAGTATTTATTTATTTTTTCTTACTTTATCCACTCGTTTGTTTTTGTTTAGTTTATTTACAGCGTAGAGGGTCTAACGGACTTAGATACAAAACAAAATGACTCATCATGATTTCAGTGGTTTCCTCTGAAACAGCAGCGTGTTACAAGAAACTGAAAGTGATGCGTGACTTTCTCTGATCTGTAATTGGCTGTTTTTAGTAAAGAGAGAAATATAAATGTCATGAATAATAAACAGTAAACGAGGTTCAGCAGGTTGTTTGTGTCTGGACTTGTTTCATAACCGAAGTTGATCGACAGCAGCCTGAACTGAAAGCAAAACTTGTTGTTGTGCTTTTCTGTTGTGATATAATCACCTCGTCTCGCTCTGCAGCAATGCTTTCCTACATTTCCCACAATGCACCGGCACAGTGTTTCAGGAGCTGATTGGCTTCGGTCCAACGTGGGTGTTCAGGAGGATAAATGCTGGAGAACTAGTTTTTAATCAGAAGGCGTGTTTGTGACGTCGTGATGTGTCGCTGCAGGTTGTTGTTGTTTTACTTTAACAGGTTTCATTTCTGAGTGTCTGTTAATATTTTACATTGCTGAACATTTATTTTCTTCTATCAAACTCCTCTGAAGCAGCTGATGAAATTATACAGATGTGACGTCATGTTGTCTGTTTTCAGCCAGATGTTCATAATCAAATCACAGCCAGAAATAAATCACATTTTTATTTTTGATAATTTGATTTTTTTTTTTTTTTGAAGGATAAAGTTCGTGTTACAAATTCCATGAAAAGACTAAAAACAACTTTAAACTGGTTGTTGTTGAAGACTTAAATCTTTTAAACAGATCATGAAGATGAACTTTTATTTGTTCTTTTTTTTAAAAATGCTAAATATTTCTTAAAACAGCAGGTAGAACACTGTAGATTAATAAAAGTCAAACAGGAGTAAATATAGAAGGAGACCAACAGAATATCATCAGACTTTAGAGCGATTAAATTAATCAGACGTTAATTGATTGATTTACTTATTGAATGGGACAGTTTGAAACATTAAAGATGCACTGCGCCAGAGTTAGCTTGAAGCTAATTTGCATCTGTAGTCCCCAATTAATTGGTTTGACAATCTATTTAATTATTCAAAGCACTTTTAAAATAATTAAAAAATGTAAAATATTCTCTGGTTCCAGTTTTTTAATTGTGAGAATTTGCTGCTTTTCTCTGTTTTTATATCATAAACTGTGAATCTTCAGGTTTTGGGCTGTTTTTCTGACTCAGCGAGTCATTTGAAGACGTCACACTCAGCTGCCTTTTCACAAAGTGTTTTAATTAATTGAAAAAATATTCTATGGATTCATTATTAATAATGATTAATTGATAATGAAAATAATTGTTCATTGTGGCCCTTTAATCCTTTAACTCCTTCATCTATTGGCCTCACTGGCTCTTTACCAAACTACACATTTCACCATGTTTATCTAATAATTTCATTTTTATAACCTTTTTATAATTTTAGTGGTTTTATGTTGTTTTTTATAAATTGTTTTATTACTTGTCGTGTTTTATGGTTTTGTATTTTCTGCAGCTGTGAAGCAGTTTGTAACTCTGGTTAGAAATAAAGTTTACTTGTGTGTGAAGTTGAAAACATGACTGTTGTTGTTGTTGTTGTTGTTAGTTTGAGTAATTTGTTTGTTTTTTTGTGTTTTCTGTGTTGTAGTTCATTGAAGGAGACTTTGAGGATTATCTGTTGAAGCTTCAGGATCCGCAGGTAAAACAAACACTGACAACAACAAACCAATCATAACTGAATTTACATCATTTCTTTGTTAAATCTTTCAACTCACACTTTGTTATTGATTATAACTTATGACTGATGTAATCAACATGATGGTTTTCTTTGTTTTTCAGCAATGGGTGGGCGAGGTGGAGATCAACGCGCTGGCCGTCATGTACAAGTAAGAATCGTCTGAAATGTGCATTTAGATCCAGTAAAGCTTCAAAAATAGAGATTTTCTTCTGTGAGTTAATGTGTTTTTCATTTATAACTTTATCTACACAAAGTCAAAGAAGAACAAACCACGTCTGAAGGAGTGAAAGTTGCTCCATACAGCCTGAATGTGTGTGGTTTGGTTAAAGAGACGGTTCAGAGATAAAGTAGTTTTGGGAAATTTTACTGTTTTTCTCACTTTTCTAGAATCAGAAACTAATAAAGTCCTTCAGACAGACTTTTAAAGTATGTCAAACAGCAATATAAGGCTCACCTTACTCAAATGTTGAGTGTCTATGGGAGCAATTAACACAATCATGATCCCATAGACATCCAGGAATTGAGGGAAAATAAGCAAGTGACCGAAGGCTGACTAATCACAGCCAGAGATCAGACTGATCAGAGCTGTAAACTTTACCAGGAGGGATGACAAAGAGGTCACCAGGAGGACGGGAGGACATTTCTCAGACATTTCTCTTCGTTTGCTAACATTAAAAGTAAAGTTAGACTCTGCTGACGGCTTCTCAACGCGTTTTTAAAAAAGACGAGAAGGAGAGAGAGAGAGCAGCTGTGGTCGAGCGAGCTGGAGAGTGAATGAAGAGAGGGAGCGCTGGTAGCAAGAAAGCCGGCGAATCGGATCAATAAAAGGTTATTTTCTGATTGTTTCGTTCTAGAGCGCAAATAAACACACCCACACCCCCCCCTCCACACCTCAACCCTGTAGTTTGAAAACCTCCTCGTCTAAATCATGAAAATAGTTATTACAACATGCACAGAAAGGTTATTTTCAGTCATAAAGTAACGTAGACGCTGCAGTTTACAGGACTGTCGTGACTCCAGGTGGTTCATCGTCTCTGACTGACGTGTAATTGACTTTAAAAAAAACCGACTAATGAATTTAACGGTCGCATCTACGAGAAGGAAAGACTGAAAATGACTGATGGTTTATTACTTTTAATCAACTGTCCAGATAATCTGTTTCAATCTTTGGAGGCAAACAGAATGATTAAAATCATGAATCTAGATTTTGTTTCTCGGCCGTGACGTCCAGCTGTAATCTCTCTAAGAATCTCTCTCCGCAACATTTCTGCACTTTATCAACTGAGTTCAGGGTCTGACGCTGATGAGTCATCGAGTCTGTGTCATCATCTCACCTCCTCTTCCCCTCTCTGTCTGTCTCTCTCTCTCTCTCTCTCTCTCTCTCTCTCTCTCTCTCTCTCTCTCTCTCTCTCTCTCTCTCTCTCTCTCTCTCTCTCTGTCTCTATCTCTCTCTCTCTCTCTCTCTCTCTCTCTCTCTCTCTCTCTCTCTGTTTGTCTTTCTGCAGGAGGGATTTTCTGATCTTCCAGGAACCCGGCAAGCCCGCCGTCAACATCACAGACAACAACTTCAAGGACAAGGTGAGACTGAAAACACGCCGTTTTAATGAGACAGAATTTAAACATCGAGTCATTTTAAGATGCTTGCGGCGTCGCTGAGCTTCCAGTTTAACTTTGTTTTAGAACTCCTGTGGAGCTAAAACAAGATTGAAACATCATATTTTTAGATCTTTATGTGTAAGACAGTTGAGCAAGAATAATAAAAGACCTTCACTAGTGGCCGCAGAGTTAATTTCCAGTTAGTTCCAAGCTTTTTAGGCTGATTTATTTAGTGAAAATGTATAAAATCTAAATATTGGAGCCATTAAATTACCTCATAGCTGCGAGTGTGTTTTGTAATATTCTCTCCTCACTTTGTTAATTCCTGATATGACCGTTTTAGTAACTGAATAAAAACTGTATGAGTCTCTAAACTAACAACTTTTTTTTATTTGTCTCTCTCAGGTCCGGTTGTGTTTTCTGAACGGGAATCACTACGACAGCGTTTATCCCGTCAGCCACATTAAGAACACGGCTCTCTGTCAGTGTGAGTGTTTTATCAGTTCAACTCTTCTCATCTGCTGTTTCTCAAACTGAGGAAACCACATATCACATGTGAATATTTAAATACTGGTCCCTCCGGCTGGACGGATATATGGCAGTGTTATGTTATCTATGCAAGGCGAGTTCAACAACAAGGCTGTTCAAAGTGCTTTACATAGAGCATGAAAGGCATCAAAACAGAATATAAGTAAAAAGACATAAAAAACAATTAAAAAGTGTCAAATTTTTCTAAATAAAAAGAAGCTAAAAGGGAATAAAACAGACATAGTACAAATTTCAAATTGTAACTAATTGTCCATTTTTAGTTGCAGTTCGTCTTGAACTGATTTTGCTGCATTGACATAATATTATATGACGGTGCCGCTCGACTAAAAGCAGATAAATGAACCTTTAATTTGACAGCAGCTCCAAACCGTTAACTGTATTTTTCTTGCTATTAGCAGATGATAAACAGTCTGGTCTCTGCTCTGACGTCTGTCGCCGTCTGAAGAAGAGTTTTATTAGTAATCGGTATCAGTATGAGTCCACATAAATGTGGTTTCCCACCACCAGCCCTGTTTAACTAATGTCTTTTAGTGTAACAGTTACAGAGTTAGGTGGCAACTGAGTCTTGTCTCCAAATTACCAAATTTTATCTATATTTAAGAAAAAACAGAAATGGAATATTGTGATTCAGATACAGACCTTTTTAATTAAATAGACAAGAAGTGACGTCTACAACAATATCACAGCAGCTGCGTGTGGGACTGATTATCAAAGTGACTCAGCTCAGATGAATACGAGGAGATGAAAACTTGAAATAAACAGAAGACCGATGGCGGATTGACACTCCAACGATACGTCGAGCTTCTACTAGAATTATAAACTACAACACGAGGAGTCCAGGTCGGCTCAAACACTTCCTCATGAACGGTTTGATAAGGAGAAACTTCACGGATGTTCTTCTCTCTAATTTTAACATCACACACTACAGGATATTATCGTGGCAGAGGAAGTCTCACGTGATCTCAAATGTAAACAAAATACCGACTGACATGTTGCAACAACCTGCTTTAGTAAAGATTTGCATCAAGAAAAAACAAAAGCAGAAGTTAAACCGGTCTGGGTGACGAGATGTTTGTGGAGATGCCGTCAACACAGGTTGTAACAGTAGCACGCTAGCTAACGGTAGCCTCAAGGGCTAGATTGTTTACTGTTGCTTGGCAACACCGTCTGCTGCTTGTCGACTTGTCGTTCTCGTCGGCTGTTGTGGTTCCTCTCGGAAAGCAGAGACGTAATCATCCAGATTTTTACTCCCTTTTTACTTACTTAATATCAAACATGGTTGAAGTTATCGGCCCGATGAGTCTGCGAGCAGTTCTGGGGCCGGTTTCACAAAGACAGACTTATAACAGATAGTCAGACTTCACATAGACGTTTAAATTCATCCGTTGCACAAAGCAGTTTATCTTACTATCTTAGGTAGGACTACGGTACAATGAATTCTGGGTAAATTAAGACGTTTTTCAAAACAAAAAAAATGGCCGACCAAGTGACCGCATCCAATCACTCAGCTCTGTTTACCTCAGCAGAAAATATGTGTCCTTTGGAGGAATTCAACAGTTACAAGTTTTACTTGAAACATTTAGTGAAGAGTAACAATAAAACAAAATCTGACATGAAAAAGAATTACAGTGAACAGAAAAGACATAAAAACATGGTACAAAACACAAAGAAAGAAATGTTGGATGCTACTGGTCAGTTGGTGTCACTGATTGTTACCATGGTAACATGGGTCTTAGGTCTGAGTTAGCCGGGGGGTAAGGTGTCTAATTTGCATTAGACTAATCTATGAGCAATATTAAGACTGGCCTGACACTACAGACCAGTCTAAAATACCTTTGTGAAACTGGTCCCTGGAGGTTTAAGACTGGATCTGTAAACCCGCCACGTTACCTGATGATCTGGTCCAAACATCGGTACCGACCAAGATCCTCTGATTGGGTTGAGTTGGGGATAAAACCTCCTGTAGTCTGAGCGCGGCGTTAGTGATCGTTAACCAGCTGGTGAACAATAGATTAAGATTATTTACCATTTGGAGCCTCTCGCACTGATCAGGTGTCGTCCGTTGAGTCTGTGAGGGTTCAGGGTTCAGGTCTTAGGGGGACATTAGTCCCCTGGTCCTGACTCTGTCTCTCTGTGTCTCTTGCAGCCATCCTGTACGAGCTGCTGTACGACGGCGTCTTTAAGGTGGACCGGAGTCTTCTGGGTGTGTGTCAGCGGGTCAGCCGACAATCCGACCTCCTGAGTGACGACAACATGGCCGCCTGCGCCAGCAGCGACGAGTCGGACCTGGACGCCGGCGATGCGCCCTGGTAGGAAGTCATAATAAAACATTTTGATTGTTTTCTCACCAACATAAGAAGATGCAGAGTGAGTTTGATCTGTTGGCCGCGACAAAACAAGATCAAACAACTAATCAATAAATAAGACAATAATGAATAATAATCGTTGGTTGCAGCCATATTTCATATTTGATCTACTGTTTCTCTTGTATTCTTCACTCATCTTCTTCTGTTCGTTCTCTTCTTATTTATTTGGTGAATTTTTTTCCTTCATATCAACAGATAATTAAAGTTTAACTATAAACCGTTTTTTACGCCCTCGTGATGTTTGTTTTATGACTCAGGGTGGAAAATGGAACAAGTACGTCTGCTCCGAGACACAGCCAGAGTTACAGGGTAACACACACACACACACACACACACACACACACACACTTGCTTACCTGTGGTGTATAATATTGCTGAGTAATTGTGTAATTGTGTGTGTGTGTGTGTATCAGGGCCGCGGGCGTAGCCGGCAGCAGCTGCCTGAGAGGGCGAGACGCTCTCTGAACCCGACGCTGTTAAGAAACGTAGAATACGACGTCTGGCACAAGACCAAGAGAGGTGAGACACACACACACACACGCACACACACGCACACGCACACACACACACACATTTACATTCACACTTTTTGAAATCTTTCCAACTGAAGATTTCAGGTTAACTGTTAACATGTCATGTGATCTGATACGTTCTGGTGTTTTAATTATAACAGCTGTGTGATGTGTGCAAAAAGTGACGAACACATCAAGACGTTGTGTCGATGTTCCTACAGGCTACAGCATTTAGCATTTAGCATTTATTCACTGACAAACAGCCTAAACTGTAAACACACACACACACGCACTCTCTCTCTAGCATCACGTCATCTAACGTTACCTCCACGTGGAGCAAACACACACAGAGAGAATATATTTATTCCAACCAGAGAGAAACGATCACATCAAGTGTTTTACATAAAGTTTGTCTGTTTGTTTGTTTTTTCCTTTTTAGCGCAACAGAAGCTGGATTATTGCATCGCTGCAGGGATGCAGTACACTGCAGGAGATCGCTGCCAGGTGTGTGTGTGTGTGTGTGTGTGTGTGAGATACGTCCACGTGAAGCAAGTTCAATGTAGAAACACGTCCGTCCACGTGTTTCTCACCCAAGAACTGAAGTTCTGTCGCTTCCAGCTGTTTATTGATCATTTAAACGTTAATATAGCTGATCACAAGCTGTTGTCATTGATCTGGATTTATGTGCAGCTGCTTGGTAACGACTCCTGCAATTAAAGGAAACATTCATTCAAGTCTTATAACAGTCAGGAGCCTAAATGAACAGTGAAACATGTTTCTCTTGCTGTAATCATTCCTCCTGTTCATACTGACCATTAGAAGATCCCTTCATAATGACCTTATAATGGTGATGAAAGTTTATCTGAAGTTAATATGAAGCTTCAGCGTCCAAATGAGTCAAATCAAGTAGATATCTTTCAATGTTACAGTCTTTTTAGTGCCAAAGTCCCTCTTTTTGTTACTATACTTCCACCTGCAGCTCAACAGGGAAACACAAAGAGGGAATTTGATGCTAAAAAGACTGTAAATGTGTCAGATATCCACTTGATATGACTAACTCAGACTGCTGAAGCCTCATAGAAGCTTCACATCAACTTTTAAATGACTGTGTGGACACACTGTGGATTTTATCCTCCATCACTTACATTAAAAGCACATTTGAAGGATCTTTTAATATCCAGTATGAACAGGAGGAATGATTACAGCGAGGGAAACCTCTTGTTTATGTTTAAAGTTTTGTTTTTTCCAGACTGAAAATAGAACAAAGAAGAAGAGATTCAGCCGTTTTCCTTTTGTTAATGTGTTTCAGTGAAAAGAGATGTGAACGCAACATTGTATTAACACAAAAATGGCAGTTTGTTTCTTTGCAGTCATATTTATATTGTCAATGTTTCTGTTAATTTCTGAACAATCTGATCATTTAAATAGAAGATTAAACATCTGAGAACAGACGACTAAACCACCTGAGTCCTGAACGATGAGCCGATATGTTTATTAGCTGGATACTTGGTGTTAAATGTGGTGTAATACTGAGATGTGTGTGTGTGTGTGTGTGACCTGTAGGTTCGTCTTGAGGGCAGCGGACGGATCTACAACGCGACCGTCAAGGAGGTTCCTCCCAACAACGGTCTGGTGACAGTTTTAATAGAAGAACTGGGCAAGAAGTAGGTCACACTAACAACAACACACACACACACACACACACACACACACACACACACACACACACACACACGCTACTCTATACATGTGTGTATCAGATGCTGACAGTTATGTGTGTGTGTGTGTGTGTAGACAGGTGCCTCTGTGGAACCTGCGTCCTCCCAGTGAGGAGGGCAGCTGGAGTACTGTGGGCAACCGAGACAAGAGGCTCAGCAACGGACACGGAGGTAGAGGACACACACACACACACACACACACACACACACACACAGGTATAAACTACAAACTGTGTTCTCATTTCTTAATTTTTGTTGAAATCGTGTGTCTCAGATTGGGAGGAGAGGGGTCGAGGCAGAGGCAGGGGGAAGCCCGCCCCAGCATCCTCCTCTGTTGCCCAGGCGACGGCTCCGGGCTCCAGTGGACGCATGCTGAAGCAGCACTCCTGGCCCCCGCAGGCCACCGTAGAGGAGCAGGGAGCAGCGAGAGGCAACAGGTACAACAACAGCACACAAAGCTGCTATAATTAATGTTTTTATATTGAATGGTTGTGATGAATTATCAGAGACTCTGCAGCTTTACGGAGATTTATAGAGAGTTTCAGCTCGTTGTTTATCTGTCTGGCTGCAACTTTACTGGTCTGGTTCACTCTCAGCGTCTCATAGTGTCGTTTTCTGCCGCAGCAGGCAGCTGTTTTAAGAGAAAAAGCTGTAAAAAGCCGCTATTCACTACCTGCTCAACACCAAACAGACACAGTTAGCTGTAGACTAGCTGGTGAACATAGTGGAGCATTTAGCAGCTAAAGAGTCAGATATTTCCCTCAGGAAGTTGGTGGAGAGTAAAAACAGAGCTAAAAGAGAGTGAATATTAGACAGAAACACGACTCCGTTCATCATATCATCAATTAAAAAGCTGATGATGTGTCAGTGTCGTGTTCACTACTGTGGAAAACTAGTGGACAAAAAAATCACTTATTGCAGGTTTAAACAAACCAGAAGATGTAGTGAGTACAGAGTATCTGCAGGTCTCAGAAGAACGTTACATTCAGCTCCCTCAAAAAAATCATTATTAAAAAATAGACAGACAGAGTCTGAGTTTATCAAGTCTGTGAACGTAGCAGTGAAATCAATGTGTGTAACGTTCAGACTGTGAATAAAAGCAACAAGTCCTCAGGAGTCCTGAACGCTGCAGCAGGAAACATGAACATCTGGTCAGATGTTACATATTAATGCTTTAAATATGTTTTCAGTTTTCAGTCAGTTCTGGTTTTATTATAGTAAACAAAGATAAATGTTTGAATCCATGTTTGTATTTATGTTACTTGTCATATGTGATCATGTGTTTAGACTAGATGTGAGATCTGATTACACGCAAGAGTGTAAATAAAGAAGCTATAAGCTGATTATCAACTTACTTTTTTATCTTGTTGTTTTCTTGTTTTTGTCTTGTTGATGTTTTTGTTGTTTTATGTAAATATACTTTAAAGTAACTAGAAATGAGCTTGTAAATCAACCTTTTTTATCTCGTACCTGTCTGTGTCCCGGGTTATGATCCGGTATTAATAAACTTCATTCAGTGAGGTTTTTGTTTGATCAGCTGATAACAGAAAGTGAACATCATGTGAACATCTTAAACCTGAAACGTTCCTGCTGTCTGGAGACAAACACACCAGTAAACACCGTGATGTTATTTGTATCGTACAGGAAGTCCGTCAGCTCGGCCGACTCGTCGCTCTTCGGTCTGACGGAGGAGCAGCGTTTAGCCAAAGAGGAAGAGGAGAGGAACGTGGCGCTGGTGGAGATCCAGCTCAGAGACGAACACAGCTTCCCCGCCCTCGGCGTGAGTCACATGACACACACACGGGACACCCGTCAATCAATAACGTGACCTCAGTGGTTGCAGATGAACTCGTAGATACTTTATGTTATGATATTACTTCTTATCTGAGGACGTCACAGCTGATAAATATAATAAATATGTTTGTTTGTTTGTTGTTCTCAGATTCAGAGTGAAGCAGCAGGAAGGAAGAAAGGAGCCGAGAAGAAACGATCTCTGAGAAACAAGACGGTAACTTTATTTATCAGTAAAACTTAACTTCAAGTCTCCTGATTCAGCGTTTATATAATTAAAACGAGTATTTAAACAGTTAATATACAGTTTATAACACTGTAATGTTGGTTGGTGGAGACACTTTGTATTTATTTATTTATCTCTAGTTAGAAATAAATAAATAAATAAATGTTTATCTGAATCTCAGGACAAAGTTCAGTTTGTGCTTCACTTCTGTCTCCACAAATTAAACATTAACAACTTTATGTAACGCTTTCAAAAAAATGATCCTAATAAACAAAAATGTTTCATTTATATAAATAACTGAGTCCTGTTCAGCCTCCTGTGAGTGTTTTAACCTGTTTAATCTTTATAATATGCTGATATTTATATAAATAAATAATAAATTAAATCAAATTCCAAAAATCTCAAATTAATTTAACAGCATAAATCTTGTAAACGGCAGATTTTTCCTAAAATCAGTTCGTCTCTTCAGTTCTTCTCTTATTTTGACGGTTTACACGTCGTTTCCTGCTGCAGCGACTGTGAGATAAAATCTCTGCACTCTTCTTACTCTACAGATGTTTCATCCACAGCTGCTTTATGTTCTTATTTTATTAAACACATCGACTTTATAAATGTTTGAAGCTCCGATAAGAATCTCATTTAAAACTTTATAAAACTTTTATGTTAAAAATGTTTGTTTTAACTGTGAAGCCTCATGAGGAGAGAAACTGTTAATATAATGTTTTTATCTTCTTCGTTGGTTCCTTCTTTTGTTGTTTTAATGCTGATTTTTGCCTCCTGAGATCAATTCAGTTTATTTTAAATATTTTAAATGTTTCTTCTTCTTTGTTTTTCTAGATGAGTCCAGTTGAAGACGTCAGAGCGTCGTCTCCCTCTGAGAGACCCAAATCCTCCACTCCGCCACCTGCGACCACGACTGCTGCTGCTGCTGCACCTACTACGATCACAACCACACCCACTAACCCCACCCTCCCTGCTGCCAGACCTCCTGCTCCTCCTCCTCCTCCTGCTGCTCCATCAGTGAGCTCAGACCCTGATCCTGCTTGGCTGGGCTCGCTCAAGGCTCCGACACCCAACATGTACATCGCCGCCACCGCCGCTGCTGCTGCTCCGGTGTCCAGCTCCACCCCCAGCCTGCCACTCGCCTGTGCTGCCCCGACCGATAAAACAAACACACTCTCTTACGCGCTGGCTGTCGGCGCTCCTCCTGGTTCTCCTCCCTCCGCTGCTGCTACTAAACCTCCCTCCTCCGTCCCGTCATCCGCCACCCTCTTCTCCCTCCTCACCCCCGCCCTCCCCGCCGCTTCATCACCTCCAGTCCCACCCGCCCTCTCCTCTTCTTCCTCTCCTCCTCCTCCTCCTCAGTCATCTTCCTCCTCCTCCTCCCCTCCTCCTCCTCCTCCTCCTCCTTCCTCCTCAATCCCACCGCCCACTTTCATCGCTCCCATCGCTCCCTCTCCCGTCGCCGCGCAGGGTTTCCTTCCCCGTTCCTCCCCGCCCGTCTCCTCTCTCCCTCACTCCCCCAGCCCGCCCGCCTTCCCCTCCTCAGCCCAGAGCTCCTCCTCTTCATCGTTTATCCATCATGCTCCTCAAGTCCACGAGGCTCCGACGGCTGCAGCACAAACCCCGAGTAAGAAG
Organism: Thunnus albacares; assembly: GCF_914725855.1. Classification (NCBI taxonomy): domain Eukaryota; kingdom Metazoa; phylum Chordata; class Actinopteri; order Scombriformes; family Scombridae; genus Thunnus; species Thunnus albacares. Next base: position 4,648,734 of record NC_058127.1, on the reverse strand, counting down.
AAATCCTTGTTTTGTTTATAAAATCATCAGAAAGTAAAGAAAACGAGTCTTCACATGTCTCGTTTTATAAGATTAACAGTCGGAAACCCAAAAATATTCAGTTTATTATCATGTTTGACAGAAAAACTTGTGCAACCGCAGAATATTTTACATTATTACAATTTATAATATTTAGATGATAAAAATGACTAAAGCAGTCATCTGTTGTTGATCAATCAAGCTCTAGTTTCATCTCGTATCGTTGTTCTGATCAGATGAGTTTTTTCTGATCAATCATCCAAACATATTCAGTTTATTATCATGTTTGACAAATAAAAGCTTTAAATCGTATTTTAGAAGTTAAATCCAGCAGGTTTCAGAACGTTCGCTTCAAAAAAAAATGACTAAAACGGTTCTTCGATTATCAATTTAGTTGCTGATTAACTTTCTGTCGATTTGACTGATCAATCTGAGATGTCATGAAATAACACATCAGACCTCTAGTATCAGGTCTGAGGGATCAGGTCTCGGGTCTGAGGGATCAAATAAAACCTGCTTCAGTTTAAACTCACAGCTTTTAAAATGAGACTTTTGAGAAGGTTTTGCTTTGTGTCCTAAATGTAAACACGGTGTCCTTCCTGTCTGATCACCTCTGCTCATTGATAATGATTGATCTGATTGATCTGATTGATCTGATTGATCTGATTGATCTGATTGATCTGATTGATCTGATTGATCTGATTGGTTGACGGGTCTCTCAGCTCGTTACGTGACATCATCTGATTTCTACGTCTTTGCTTGTTTTTCAGATTCGTTGTCAAACATCGGGGCTCCTCAGACCTTCCAGCCTCCTCTGGCCCAGATTCATCCCCAGGGTCCCCAAAGCCAGAGCCAGATCTGTGTGTCCCAGACCCAAACCCAGTCCTCTCTGGCACAGATCCAGACCCAAAGTCAAGCATCTCTACCCCAAAACCACATCTCGATGCCCCAGATGCAGACCGAGTCCTCTCTTCCTCACCTTCAGCATCAGTCCCACACTGAAGTGGCATCTGTGCCGCAAAACCAGATCCAGAGGCAGGCAGACCTCCAGCCCCAGTCTCAGGCCCAGTACGTCCCACAGTCCCAGTCTCACCCTGCTCCAGGAGCGCCCCCGGTCCCCGTCTCCGCCTCTATGCAGCCCCAGGCGGCTCAGCCTCCTCACCCCTCCCAAGTGCCTCATCCCTCCCTCTCTCTCTCCGCCTCCCCGACCCACCCCCCTCTCCAAACCCAGACCCCAAACACCCAGAACCAAACGGAGGCCCCAGCCCCTCCGGCTCAGCCCGAGTCCCAGCCGCCTCATCCTCCCTCCCACCACCCCCAGTTACAGTCGGCACATCCCCATCCTCCCCACCACCAGCACCACCAGTCCATCCCAGGAACCGTTCCACTGCAGCAGCTGTCTCAGCTCTACCAGGACGTCCTGTACCCCGGATTCCCCCAGGGAGAGAAGGGGGACGTGGTCCAGAACCCGCCCTACTCCATGAGCAAGACCGGGGACGACCTGCCGCAAGGTGAGCCTTTAAAAATGATCGATTAATGGTTTGTTCTATAAAAAGATGTTTCTGAATGAAGATGTTCAAAAAATGAGAAACTGGAACCTGAAAATTTGAGACATTTTTGCTCGATAATCAAAATTGTTGCAAATTGATTTTCTGATTTTTGACTAATTGATTAATTGTGTCGCCTTTAAAAATGAGTTGAGTCACATTAATGTTTAGATGTTATAAAGTGTTTTACAGACAAATAAAAGGATTTAAAATAAAACACAACAAACACTTTACAAATAAAGTTTAATGATCGCAGCATCGAACCAAACAGAGAAAACACGAAGGAAGAAATAATAATAATAATAATAATAATAATAATAATAATAATAATAATAATAATAATAATCATGTATTTTATTTATAGAGCACTTTTTAAGATACTCAGACACTTAAAACAAGTTAAAAGATCCTAAACTATGAAAAACACACTAAAAGTCATTAAATCGCACATTAAAAGCAGTTTAATGAATAATATAAAAACTAAATGTCACTGTTAAGTTAAAGGTTTGGACGTCCTGAGTTAATCCACAAGACCAGGATTCCTGTTGATCAGGGAACTGTTTGTGAATCTGTATCAGTTATTTAAAGTTTGATCGCCGCTCGTCAAGAACGAGACGTAATCCTCGTTAAATACTGGAACTATACAACGTTATGAGAAAAATATCAGATCTGACTCGTTATTTATGTCAGTTAATATTAAAAGAAGGGACACAAAGTTAGAAATGTGTGTAACTGTAAGTTTTATGTTGACATTATATTATTACACAGTATTTATATAAATCATATAGTATCAATAACTACGTTCATTATAAAGGAATAAACTCGTCGTGTTTGTTTGTTTTCCTCTGCAGATGTCAACGTCTTGAGGTTTTTCTTCAACTTGGGCGTCAAGGTAAGAAAATAAATGTCGATGAATCAGATTCATTCTCTGATTTATTTAATATCAGACGTCTCGCTGCCATCAGAGCAACAACAACAACAACCAGCGGCGAGAGAGACGATACGAGCAGAACGTTAAATACGACGCTTCCTGCTCGTCTCGTCTGCAGCCGCAGCCGTACGAAGCTGGTTACGCTAATAGTGAACATCACTGTATGTAACGATTGAGTCTAAAGCTCTCAGAGCCGTTGACCAGTTTATTGTTATTGAGTTTATTATGAAGGTCATTTAACTCACTGAAATGTTATGAATACATATATATAATATACATTTATACATCATTCATTCACTGATCCAACACGTGCCTAATTCTATATTTTGCATGTTTGTGTAATATTTCAACGTTACATATTCATAATTAAAGGAAAACATTTAAATCTAATGAATAAATCACTAAAATTAAAGTTATTTTCATTGTTGGAAACGAGGAGCCTGAAAAAAATGTTTTGTTTAATGTTTATTTAACAAAGACAGTTAAAAGCTTCCGTCATCCAGAGTCTGAGGGCAGTTTTACGTTTTTTAAGGGTATTTTGACCTGAACCTGGTTTACTCTGACCCGGGTCACCGTTGGGCCGATGCGGTTTCAGCAGATTTATCTGTAATGATGTAAATAAATAAATAAATAAATAAAATCCTGTGAAATGTTCTGACGTTGTTGCTGACCTCTGACCTCCGTCTCCATTCCAGGCGTACTCCGTCCCGCTGTACCCGCCCTACATGTACCTCCTCCCCCTCCAGCAAGCCTACACCCTGAACCCCAAACTCCCCTCTCGCTCCCCCTCGCCGACCCCCCACTACCCTCCTCCCAACCCCCCCGCCAGACACCAGGAGGTGTACCCGCACCCCCAGTACCCTTCCACTTCAGCCCCGGTGGCGCCTCAGTATGACCACCATGTTGCCCCGCAGGCCCCGCCCACTGAGCCCCCCCATCCCAGTGAGCCAGCCCAGAACCCGGCGGGGTACCCTGTCACCCAGCCCCCACCCCACAGGATGCCCTGGCAACAACACCAGATGCCCCCAACCAGAAACCCCAGAAACACGAGCTACCCCGTTCGGTACCCGGCCCCGAGTCCACCGTACCCGACCCCGCCACCCTCGACTCAGGGCTACCACCCGGGTCAAGGTTCAGGACACCAGCTGTACCCCCAGAGCATGCCCCAGTACACCCCCTCCTCGCTGGGATATCCATCGTCAGCCACCCCCGAGGAGCTCCAGGTGAGCCACAGTCCAATGGAGCAGCTTCACACCGGCAACGGGGGCCCCATGCCCGGACCCGTTCCTGGACACGGGCCTGGCCGAATCCCCGGTCCTCTTGAGGGTCCTGCTGCTGCTAACGTGGCTAATGCTAACAACAGCAGAACGATGGTGGCTCCTGGCGTATCGGGTTTTGGTGCGTAGACAGTTTTTATTTTACAACTTGAATAAGTCCAAAAATAAAACAAGAGGACTTCTGGGTAACGAAGTCCTTAAATGCGGGATTCAAAGAGCAGCTTTTAACGGGAAGTTTCTCTTTCCCATCAGGCCTGAAGAAGGAGCAGGGAGAGAGTCTGACCCCAGTGCTGCTGGTCGACCCGCCACTCAACAACACGCCCATAGTACGAACCACACACACACACACACACACACACACACACACACAATAGTACTGTTGTTAGTAATAATAATAAAACATAATAAAAATATAGTAGCAGTGGTGGAAAGTAACTAAGTACTATACTTAAGTAAATTTGTGAGGTACTTGTACTTTACTTGAGTATTTCCATATGATGCTACTTTCTACATTTCAGAGGGAAATATTGTACTTTCTACTCCACTACATTTATTTGACAGCTTTAGTTACTTTTCAGATGAAGATTTGACACAATGGATAATATAACAAGCTTTTAAAATACAACACATTGTTAAAGATGAAACCAGTGGTTTCCAACCTTTTTGGCTTTTGACGTCTTACAAAAAGCAGTGTGTAGTCGGGGTCACATTTCACATGTCTATGAGTTGTTAACAGCTCCACCAAATAGTGATTTTTCCCTCTAAACTTCTCACATGCTTTCATTTCAATAAATGTTCAAATGATCCAATATTTCACCAAAAATCAAAGATTAGAGAAAAAGTCTCAAAGCTGTATTTCAGAACTTTGTTTTTTCTTCTTTCCTCTCCCATTAATCATCTCACCACCCCTCAGATTTATCTGCTGACCCTTTGGAGGGGCCCGACCCCTAGGTTGGGAACCACTGGACTAAACTAGCTAACTGTATATAAAGTAGTGTAAACTAGCTCCACCTCCAGCAGCTACAACAGTAACATGCTGCTCTAACACTGATGCTTCACTATTAATAATCTAATGATGTCATATATAATAATATATCAGTCAGAGGGACCAAACCACTACTTTTACTGCAATACTTTAACTACATCAAGCTCATAATGCTTATGTACTTTTACTGCAATACTTTAACTACATCAAGCTCATAATACTTATGTACTTTTACTGCAATACTTTAACTACATCAAGCTCATAATACTTATGTACTTTTACTGCAATACTTTAACTACATCAAGCTCATAATACTTATGTACTTTTACTGCAATACTTTAACTACATCAAGCTCATAATACTTATGTACTTTTACTGCAATACTTGAACTACATCAAGCTCATAATACTTATGTACTTTTACTTGTAATGGAGTATTTTTACATTGTTGTATTGATACTTTTACCAAGTAGTAGTAATTAATATGTAGTACTAAAGTGTCGTAGTAGTAACAGTGAGGTATTAAAGCAAGTAAAAACTTGTTGTCGTCCGTCTCAGGTCGCCTGGGTTTCTGAGCCTGAAGTCAAGGATGTCTCCATGGCGACCATTCAGACTCCCAGCAGCACCCCCGGCTCTCCAGGACGTTATGACCTCATGTCCAAGAGGTCCGTCGGCCACGGTGACAACAACCCGCCCCGCATGTACCGTCACCAGCACAAACCCCACAATCACAGCAAACCGTACGCTTCCCTTGAGGCAGGTTTCCCGGCAACCGTTGCCATGTCAGAGCCTCTGTCGGTCGGCTGCAACACGGACGACACCTGGGAGGTATCAGAGGGGTTCAAACCTCCGATGTCCAACCACAGAGGCTTGAGGAAGGGCTACAGAGGAGGAGGAGGAGGAGGAGGAGGAGGAGGTCGGGGGAGAGGTGGGGCGCACAGGAGGAGGCAGGCAGGGGAGACGGGGGCGGGAATTCAGTTTAGCTCCTCCCATCGGGGGCGGGAGAGAGGATACTAGCTCTCGACCAATGAGAGGAGAGGACACAGGTGTTTGCTTTTCTTCTTTTCTTTTCACTCTCAAGGTTTTGTGGTTTCTTTTTATTTGTCTGTTTCCTTTTTGTTGTTTTTTTTTTTTCTCGTCCAATCACTATTTGTCACTGCTGGGAGAGGCGATCTGATTGGTGGACGTCGGAACACTTAAAAAAAAAAAAAAAAAAAAAGAGTCTGAAAATCAGACGCTGTGTCGTTCAGTGCGTCTAAATGCTCTAGCTTGTTTCAGAGGAAAAAACATGAACACTATCCAGATTCTCTTTCACCGATAGCTCGTTAGCTTAGCATGTTAGCAACTGTCAGTGCGAGTTTACACGTCAACGTCACGTTTCCGAACCGTTCACCACACCGAGAACGTCAAACTCAACGTGTGTTTTTGAGGATTATATACAAACAGCACAAAGTTGACCACCATGTTGATGCGACGCTAAAACGCTAAAAAAACCCTCTTTTTGAGTTTTGCACTCTGAAGTCAGATTTGTCGGGACGAATAGTTCGACATATCTGGGAAACACACTCTTACACTTTCTTGCAGAGCGCTACATGAGAAGATGGACGCCACGCTCATGTCCGCATGCTAAATATGAAGCTACAGCTAGCAGCTAGTTAGCTTAGCTTAGCGTAAAGCCGGGAAACAAGTTGTTTTTACACAGAAGTTTTTGTTCGGATTAAACAAACAGATATAACGTGTTGATTGGTGAGCTTTAAAGGTGCTGGTTGGTTGATTTTGTTACCTTTTAGACTGAGGCTAATGCTAATGCTAAGCTAAGCTAACCAGCTGATTCATATGTAGCGTACAGACGTGAACGGTGTCGATCTTTTATCTCAACTCTCTCTGAGAGAAAGCTAATTAGAGCTTTTTACCGAGTAGGAAGTCAGATTTCAGACTTTGTATCTTCCCTTGAACACGTATAAGAAGCTCCGCGTGTCTGTTGGTCGGCGAGCTTTTCTTACAGCTGCAACCGTTAATCGATTAGTTGCCAACTATTAAATTAATCACCAACTACTATGATAATCAATTAATCAGTTTAATTGGGGTTTTTTTAAGGAGAAAAGTCAAAATTCTCTGATTTCAGCTTCTTAAATGTGAATATTTTCTGGTTTCTTTTAGTCTTTTATGACAGTAAACTGAATAACTTTGAGTTGTGGACGAAACATTTGAGGACGTCGTCTTTGGGAAACACTGATCAATATTTCTTTTTCTTCTTTATTTTCTGATATTTTACAGACCAAATGATAAATAATCAACAGATTAATCGATAATGAAAACAGCTGGTAGTTGCGGCCATTCTTCTTCTTCTTCTTCTTCTTTTTGTGTAATCAAAGTTTTTTCAATATATAAACAAAACATAATGAAACACAAGACGACTCCTTACAGTAAATCAATGAAAAATAAATAACAGAAGAAAACAAAAAAGAAATCTGAGCAAACAATCAGATAAATAAATAAATAAATAAATAAACTGTGGAGACAAATGAAAAATAAACAAAGGGCACCGTGTGTCAGAGCATCGAGAAGATTTACTGACTGTTAGTTTTCTTCGTTTATATCAGAAAATAAAACCAAAATTCATAAAACCTGCTTATTTTCATTATCAATTAATCTGTTGATTATTTTCTTGATTAATTGATTAGTTGTTTGGTCCATAAAATGTCAGAAAATGATGATCAGTGTCTTGTTTTGTTAAAGATTTTAATTTTACCATCATAAAAGACCAAAAAAAAAAGCAGAAAATCTTCACATCTGAGAAACTGGAATCAGAGAAGTTTTTTTTTTCTTTAAAAAAAAACGATTATCAAAACAGTTGTCAACTAATCGATCAATCAGCCGCTCGTTGCAGCTCTACGTCTGTCAGCACTACGAGCTAAAAACAAACAAGTTGTAAATAGACGAAGACGATTAAAACCACGAAAAAATCTGATTTGAAAACAGCTTTAAGAGTCGCTTGCTGCTATGAAAACTACAACTGTGTGTGTATATTTATATATATAAATATAAATATTTATATATATAAATATATAAATATATACACACATATATGTACGTAGAGCTCTGGTTCAGAGCGCTTAACTTGAAAAGAGTTCAAAGCCTCATTTAAAGCCGTGTGTGGACTTTAAAGTTGTTCGTCTGTCCTGCTGCTGGTTTCGTCCTTTTGTGTGATTTTTTTTTTTCATGTTTATTTTTTCTTCTCAGTAGATTTTGATTTTTTTTTTTTGTGTGTGTGTGTCGTCACTTTTGATCAACTCGGAGAACTCGTGCCTTACGTTTGCCACCTTTTACTTCTCTTCTCTGCGTCTGAGAAACACTGCTGTACAGAACAAAAGGCTGTTTGATGTCTGTTGGATTTTTCTATGCGGTTGAATAAATAAAAACTTTGGTTGAAATGGTTTCTGCTGTCTGGTTTTGTTTTGTTTCTGTTGTTTGGTCACATGACATCATACCCTCGAATATACGCTCATGTGATTGGCTGGAAGGGAAGGAGACGCCTGATTGGCTGCAGAAAAAAAATGAATTTATGAATGAAGTCACAGCAGGAGAGTCTCAACCCCCCCCCCCCCCCCCCCCCCCCCCCCCCCACACACACACACACACGACAGTTTATATATAAATTTAACATCTAAATGTGTTTTTGATGAAAACTGCAAATACTTTTAAAAACACATTTGTGAACTTTAATTTTTTATATGTAGATTTCTTGTTTTTTACTTTTATAAACAACGATAAATATTTTTGTGGAGTCGTTTATATATAAATCCAGAAATATATTTGATATTGAGACTCGTCTGAACAGCTGAAACAGTTAGTTGATTATCAGAAAATATAACTAACTAAATAAATATATCAGCTACAGGCCACAGCTGGACCTTATTGATTATTTGGATAATTGAATAATGAATCAATTCTGCAGCAAAAATACCAAAATTTCACAGTTAAATGTGAATATTTGATGCTTTCGTTCATTATATATGAAAATAAACTGAATATTTTCAGGTTTCTGTGAAATAAAACAAGACTTTTGAATATTTTAATTTAGGTTTTGAGAAATTGTGCCATCTTTTTACTTTTTCTGACTAAACTGTTAATATTAGCTAGTTGCAGTTTGAGTAGTGTTTCCTAAACCAAAGTATCCATAAAAATGACATTTCCTGACATTTAGTACAACAAAAAATAAAAAAACAAACGTGTTATTATGCATGAAGTCATTTACTATGGTAACACTTGACTTCAGTGTTTATAAACCTTTAGTGCAGCGATTTCCAACCTTTATATTGACTTGCAGATATGTTATTTTGTCACAAACTTATCTTTCCTTTTTGGTTTATTTACACTCTTAATATTATTATTATAAAACGCAACACACCTACAACCATAAAATCCTGGATGTTGGAAACAGACGTTTGTTGTCTGACAAAGAAATATCACAAAAGAAACACTAAAACAGACAATTAATCATCTTCTCAGATAACCTGCTTGTTCCTGAAC